>NC_056731.1:1292159216-1292185802 GCF_019279795.1 Protopterus annectens | reverse complement strand
AATAATGGTGGGCACCTGCAAGATCACAGATGTTGTCAATAGCAGCAGAATGAGTAGAACTCTAGAGCCTCAGACTCTGTCTGGTATAACATTCGATATATGCCTGTGGCTCCATGGTGGCCCAAAACATGCATCTGATGACACCTGCTGTGGAACTTCTGTCAGCGGCATGATAGCCAGTAGCCCTCCTACAAGCACCCCTGCACATCTACCTATGTGGTACCTCGCCAGTCATTCGGCTGTGGCTGCTGTGTACAGACACACTTGCCATAGTCACCAAACTGTTCTGTCCCATGCCACCACCTGCCAACTATCCCTCATCTATGGCCACTGGTGATGGGGTATGTATGGGCAATGCGACTGAGTGTGGATAAAAGTGGGATGTCAACCGATGGCACAACTTCAGCCCCTGACAACCCCACCTGTGCCTCACCATACCTATCATCATTGTCAGAGTTTGTTTGGACACTAACATCAGTTTGCCTGCAGGAGAGACCCTGACCCATTTCGCCACCTGTGAGGGGCAAACAAAAAATGTAATTTAAGGCCTGTATGTTATGGTTTATGTCTACACACACACACACACACACACACACACACACACACACACACACACACACACACACATACACACACACACACAGGTGAGGTGGCACAAACATATTACACAGACCTCTTATTACCCAACTGTCAACATGCATGACATATGGTACTCAACAGCATGCACTGCAGTTATACTCAAGCCCTGTTACCACCATTATACATCTCTGGGATGCATGAGTAGTGTTAGTAGGTGATGCCCCTTCCCCTGGAACATACTGTACCCATATACAAAGTATTGCTGTGCACCTGTTCAGCACCTTGGCATGTACTGTGGACCATACCTCACAACTGCACACACCATTGCTGAATGTGTATATGTGTGGCAGTTATGTTTGCTCTGTTGCTCATAGCCCCTATGTGTTTGTCTGACACATATCTGGGATGATATGAGGACAAACGTTAATAGTGAATGCCTGACATCTGATTTGCTGATCTCATCATCAGCAGTGCATGTATGAGCAATAAAATCCAATTACACTGACAACCTTCAAAGCTTACTGTGGCTATGTGGAATGTACACACTCTTTTTGACATGCCACCCTCTTCCCTGATATGCCATGGGGCCACAATACTGCATATGTTAACATTACACACACCTGATATGTGTCATATGGCCTGTGCAATCAAATGCAGTATCAAACAAATATGTTAGTTGTGCAGATTTTGATCAAGATGCAGACAATATGTGGATTGCATAAGTGTGCACACTCTTAACATGGTGGTTTGTTTCAGTACCTGTTAAGTGAACTACAGCAGTCACTATTCCTGGAAGGGGTATACTAGAATGGGACATCTTTACTTGCCATTATTTGGTCACTCCGCCCTACAAATGTCCCCCAACTCTGCCAGATTGCAAGATCAGCTCATGTGCACAGCCCTTGGAGGTCACATAGTGCCGTCACTACTGCTGTGTAGACTGCCTATTTGTCTGAAACAATGCATGACCTTGACTATGTTCAGATACAGCCCATTCTTAGTGGACTTTGGATGTATGCTTCAGTTCACTGCTGTGTTTCAGGCTGACACCCCTCCCCATCCTCAGCCTTTTTGCAGATGCTTGACAACTATGGGCCACACATGGGCGTCATTTTGCAGTGTCCAAAAATTAGAACACCATGTCTACTGGCCTGGTTCCTAATAACAAACAGCAAACCTAAAGGTGTACACTGGCACCAGCAAAGTACAGATGGGGATGGTGGGCCTGAAGTGAAGTGAGGTGTTGGTTGTGCAGCACATGTATCTTTATTAATACTGTCTGTAGGTCTCAGCCTTTTTCTTGGTACACCATTACACATTGCAACACATACCTTTGGGAGACTTGATGTTATGCATATGCTACCTGTTGAGAGCCCTGGATGATGTCTCCTGTGGAATACCTCTTCCATCTGATTACCCTAACCCACAGGCCACACTTATGCAGAGTCCAGGCAATTGTCAACACAGGTACTGCACAGGCAGTACTTGTTAGAGATTCCTGCAAGTCCCTCAGTGTTGCTGCATGTTTCTGGGCAGCCTCCATGACTAGTTTGCAACATATGTTGTCATCTGTCTTGGATGGGCATCTGTTTATTTTCTACATTAATGTTGTCCCATACTTCATCGTCACATACAAGCTTGTCTGTTTGCCATGGTGTATGCAATGGTGAGGTAAGGCTGTCTCCCACTCCTGAGTGCTACCTTTTGGATATGGGATCCATTCCATGATTTGTAAGATGTGTGCAAGCCACGGCTGACTCTGTTGCAGGTGAGAGGGCAAATGTTATGGGCATACTTATTAGACAGCAAACCATTACTTGGTGTGACATTAAGAACCTGGACTCGATGGAAGGTGCATACTCAAGAAGAGTGAATGCTGTCAGTACCTCCAAAGCTGCTTCAACAGTATGTTATTTGGAGTGTGTGCACACATATGCTTCCAGTGTTTATTAAGGAATATATTCCCCATATTTGTTGTCCTAACACAGGATTTCATATTACACATTCATTGCTCATGTTAGGATTACATTACAGGTTGTAAATGTTGTGGAATGTGGTATTGTGATATGCCATTGTGTAGATCTTTAACAGTTGCCATTGCAATAGTGGTATATACACTATTGTACAAGTTATAGATTTTATAAATATAAATATAGATTGTAGCCAATGTATAAGGGTAATGTTTCAGACATGTCCCTACTGTAGGCCATTTGTCCCACCATTATGTTCATCTCTGTCCATGCATCTTGCACTAACAGGTTGTTAGTTATACTGCAAGACTCTTGCATATACTTTAGATATGCCACCATGGTGACCACTGTAATGCAGTGCAGTTAACAGCAACAATAAGTGAACATGTATCACATGCATTATGGGCAGGTGTGTTAAATGTGTGCATAGCAAACACCATAGCTATAACATGGCCAGTGTATTGGCAAACTTGAACAAAAAAACTCCATACTCACCAGCTACAGGCTGCTGCCTCAGAGGTATATCAGAGGGGCTTAAATAGTTGTGTGAGAGATGTGATGTCAGTAGCCACACCTGTGGCATTGGTACAGGGTGGGAGCAGCATTTCCGTACATCAACAGTACAAACCCACAATACTACAGATTATGCACATCTGTTCATTACTACACTGCAGCAACAGACTATGTTATCTGACATATGCATAAAGATACTTTACAGATGAAGATGGATAAGCAACAGTGGTCTACTAATGTGCCCTGGGGCCTTACCTACACGCTCCTTGTCCATTGTGTGGGTAGCTCCCACCTCCACAATGCTATCATCAGGTTTTTGACTTGGCTGGCAGGCAGGTGCCACAAGGCTGGTGAGGAGCTCCTCAGCATGTGTCAGTAGGGACTGGATGGCATGACCACCATCTGTGGCTAGCTGGTCCCTCCTAACTGCAGTAGCACGCTGACAGGCATAGCAGATGAGGTCAGTGCAATGATGTTGCACCTGCTCATAACTGCAGTTATGCAGGCCGACATCATTTACCATGTGGACAATCTCGTTTCACAGGGCAGTCCTCTCCTGCGGATCATGGGCCATACACCCAAAGAGGGTTATGTGGTGATGCACAAGGTAGTTGATTAGTATTTCATTCTCCTGTGGAGTATAAGCAGTGAGACGCTCTCTTGACATGGTACGTGGAAAACATAAACAGGAAAAAAGGTCTGAGGACCCCATACTGAAAGGATGTAATAGGTGTTAATTGACATCTCCCCCCCCCCACCATATCTGCAACAATAATCTGAACACACAAATCAATGGGTATGTTTATATCAAACCTACTTTTGGGACATATATGTTATTGCGCAACAAATATTGGAATGTGTTTCTATTTATGTTCCATGTTGAAACAGTATCATCGGTGGCCTGTTGCTAACAATGTAAACTACATGTCATTGTACTGGCCACTGTGGTTCCATATATGCATATCTGTTTGCTATGCAACTGTTCCAAATCTGGTGTTTTGGGTTAACAGGAATATCTATGCATGCTGTTATAACTAATCCTCGATTGTGTAGACTATTACTACCCACATGTGTTCTAAAACTGCAACACAATAGCAGGTTTGGGAAGGCTGTTCTCAGCAGAACCACCTTGCCCAGGACAGCCACCTTCAGAGCCATGAAGGTGCAGTGGTGACTGCCCTTGGGTGGGGACCTCAATCTCACTGTTTCTATTTGGGGGCTCATGGACTTCCAATTTCCAAACACCCCTCCCTATCCAAGATGTTTACTCACCACATGTCATATACTGCCCCTGTATGCTGTCTTGTCTGTTTTGTCTGTCTTTCAACCCAACCTACCTCCCCAAATATACCTGCTATCCTTCCCCAACATCCCACTCTCACCTTAAGAAAAAAAGGGCAATCTGTTCCCAACACAAATTTCACACCATACATAACTGTCCATTTCACACCTGCTTACAACTGCTTACAGGTGCCTTAATCATTCTGTATCCAACAGCCCTTGTTCCTGCCAGCAAATAAATTATCAGCCCTTGCAAGTGTGTAAACGAGGACCCTGCACACCATAGCCACATCAATTTGCCAGTAAGCCATCTGAGCTGCAGATATGTGTGATGTTTTCTCAAACATATCATGCAGCACAGTCATTCAACAGTAGGGGAAATGTGCTTATATATATATATATATATATATATATATATATATATATATATATATCTATATATATATACGTGTGTGTGTGTGTGTGTGTGTGTGTGTGTGTGTGTGTGTGTGTGTGTGTGTGTGTGTGTGTGTGTGTGTGTGTGTGTGTCTCTATATATGTAGACATACATGTCTATATAAATATATATATGGAGTGTATTCAAACATCGGGTCCACACTCTGAACCTCCTTTCTCCACAGCTGCACTGTTCTGCCTTGCTACAAAACAGAGCGTTACATGTGGACACAGTCTAACATTAGGGGGGATATATAGGGGCAGAGCTAAGACTATTACAAACCTATGAAGTTTGGGCATGATACATTTCACATTACCATGACTGTTCTAAAGGTGGTAGGGTCTGAAACTCATGTGTCTATCATGACTTTGTTACTTCCACCTGCAGCTATTTGCCAGACTAATATAGATGTTTCGAGGAACAGAACAAACACTATGATGGCTTACAATTATCAATATGTGCAGATCTGCACAGTTGGCAGGTATGGCCCACTGCCCACAGGGTCAGATGCTATGTCCGTAGCAGCTGTTCTGCAGGACATATTTACAGCAACAAGTCTTAATAGCAAATATAAATCTTTCAACATCATCTATCCCATTATTACAGACCAAGTACTACATTCAATTACATGCATATATGTTTCAAATACCTGTTTTATTATTGTGTTCTCTTTTGTGTACCACTTGGATATCTTCCTTGTTTTTTTTTTTTGTTTGTAGTATTTTTTTTAGTGTTATTCTCTCTCTCTCTCTCTCTCTCTCTCTCTCTCTCCACTATAGAGATCGAGCTGGTTTGAATAGGTTGCAGCATGGCTTTTGTAGGTGATACTCATCATCAGGTGATGGCCTCTGCACCAGTTGGTGTTGCCCACTTGGTAATTGCATACAGCCAGCTGTGTAGTACTTCCAATAGCCAATGTCATAGCAACCCACTACTATAAATGACTACATCATGTGGGTGTTGTCCCTTTAGCTTTCCTGTATGGAAGACATCCTTCCCGTGTGTGGGCAGCAGTGTTACAGACAGAAGGTAGCAATACCTCTTACAACAGGACTTGTAGACATAGGCCAACTACATGTTTGTATAAGGTTCTAGACCTACGGACAGTGTGAGTATTGCTGTTATATGCATTGAATACTGTGGATTGGCCATTATGTTTTGTTTGTACACCACACTGGACTTGTCGCTGACATAGTGGCATTCTCTCCATTGATTGCTATCAGTACATGGCAACATCCATTTGTGTTTCTGACTTCATATTCTTGAGTAAGGGTATGTTGCAGCCAAACCTGTAACACCAGTAACTTTCACAGTGTATAACAGCAATATTGCAAATATGGTCCTGTGTTCCAGCCTCTGTCCCCCACATATATACCTGATTTTGTTCAGATGTCATGCAGTAAGAGGTTGTTAGGTAATGGCCTATCATTATTTAGTGCTGGCATTTCTGCTATCATTCCAGTGATGTTATGGACTCCCACACAAATTGTGTGGTAGGGCCATATATATGAGGGCTACAGCTGGACAAAACGTGTGTGACCTTATGCAGTCCAGAGGTCAGTGTAAGCAAAACACTGTTATATGCCCTTCTAAGACATTTTATTGGGGACAGGTATTAAATGTTTTTAACCTAGGCTGTTACAACATGTGAGGGATATCAGTAATAAGAAACATTAAGGTATATGGCTGTACATTTTCAGTCATTTCACCATGGGAACAGTGGTGGCCTAGAGCTTACTGTCGTACACACAGTTCTGTTTATCAGTGTGATAATGATGTTTTAAGTTAAGCATTGTTATATAACAAATGTATTTATTTATTTATTTTACATTTGTTTACAGGGAAAATCCAGCTGGACTAGGTCCATTTTCAGTGGTGGCCCGGGGAGAAAAGCTCCATAATTAAGAAGATTTTTATACAATGAGAAATATACAAACTGGTAATCCAGAAGCTTATTTACAAGCAGAGATATTCATAACTTTGTTAACAATAGTTAAGAGGTATTGTAGGACTGAGATACAGTTTGAATAATATTTACAAAGGTTCAGACAAATATATTCAGAAATTGGTTCACAAATAGTTAACAGGCTTTGCAGGACTAAAATTACAGTTAGAAATAATTTTTACAAAAGTAGTATGCACTGCTTACAGTTTTAGTAAGAATACATAGAAACGAGCACAAAGAACAGTTTGGTATATTATAAGAGTCAGTATTTCTATGTGAATAGAATAGTGTGTATTTTAGACTGGAGTAATTTGGTAGAAGAGAAGACAAGGTATAGAGATTGTGAAGTGATACAAGGGCAAATCCAGATACACTTACATTGTGACAACTAATACTTTTCCCCCTAGGGGTTGAGTACATCGTGTAATTGGATGCTGCTGAACTACATCTGTAATTAAGTGTTGACTGTTCTTATCTTAAAGGCAAGTGTTTATTTTTTACTGTTGTACTACCTGAGTGCCTTAACCTGGACAGCAAAGTATGTTATGTTTTTCAGATTACTGTATCAAATGATTTGTTTGTGTGTTGCCTGGATCAGTTATTATGTATTTAAAACACCTAACTGCTATAAGAAATGGCATAAACAACTGTAATAGAACACAGATAAACATTTCTATATATGCAAACTTGTGTGTGGTGTCATGTCCTTTGCATTGTGTGTGGGTATATGTTTCATGCAATAATTCTCATTTGTAGGACAGAATCAAACACTGGCCATTTCAAAAGGTGGCAACTGTAGGAATAATGGCTGTTTGATATGCTGTGCACAGTCTATATATACTCTTCTTATACATATCTATAAGTAGTAATATATTTATATGTGTATATATGTGTATACACACACACACACACACACACACACACACACACACACACGCGCGCAGAATGCTCTTAATTTTTTGAGAAATTTTAATATTAAGATTCTCAAGCCAGATTAAGGTGGTGGCATGGTGTTAATGACTGAAGGAGATTATTCTAATATAATGTTAAATATCTTGAGCTCTGAAAATTATGAAAAAGCATCCATTAACCAACTTCATGGAGCTTATCAACGTATTAGGGCAATATTAAATGACCTATTTATTGATTGTATGGTAGATATATATACATATAACTACCTGACTATACCATCTCCAGTTACACCCACCATATCTGGGCTCCCTAAGTTACATAATAACTTAAATAACCCATCGCTTCTGCCTATTGTTGATGGCCGTAATAGTATCACGTATGGATATGTTAAAATAGCTGATGCTAAATTGAATAAACACCTTAAGGGTCAGTCTCAAATTTGTTGTGACTCATGGGATTTCCTTAAAAACATCAATGACATGGACTTCAGTGCTGAATACAACTTTCTAACTCTAGATGTCTGGGATCTATATATGGTTATCCCACAAACTTTAGGAATTATGTGGACCTGAGAATTCTTACATAAGTTAGGTGTTGCAGGTGAGGAGATAAACTTGATTGAATATCTGCTAGATATTATTCTGACTAATAATTACATCTTTTTTTGGGGGTGATATATATACCTTCAAAAATCAGGGATAGTTATGGGCTCCCCCTATGGGGATTGTCATGGCATACTGGGAAAATGAAATGTTATTTTGCCATGACTATTTTAAACAGCATGTTGTATGGTATACACACTATCTAGATTATATATTTCTTGTGTTTAATGGTGATGAAACTCATGCTTCTGAATTTGTTCAGATACTGTCAGAGATGACCAGCTTTTTGAAATTCACATTTGAATTTAATTGTGAATTTATAGCATTTTTAGATGTGTTATTAACTAAAGACAGGGATAATCTATGTTACACTGCAAGAGTAGATCGCAAACCTACATACTCAGACTGCTTTTTACATTTCGAAAGTACTCATCCATATTATCAACAGCAGTGTGTTGTAAAGGGGCAACTTGTACGGGCCACACTAGAACAAGATTTTTCAGATGAATGTCTTTTGCTTAAAGAAATGTTCCTAGCTCGTGGATACCCATTAAAATTAATTGATGAATTGATATCTGAAGTTACACACAAGCGTATATCAATTAGGTTTAGACCTATATTGTGCAGTCTTACAAAAGCAGAAGAGGAAGGGCTAGACAATTTAACATTACCTAACAGTGTTCAAACTGATAAATTGATGTTAACTTTACATTAACTTTCAGTACTTCATTTTGATGCAAAACAAATAATGAATATTTTATGTAAAAATCGGGCTTTGCTTATTGATGATGCCCAAATTAGAGACAAAGTCCCAGAAGCACTTAAAATGATTTATAAAAGAGGCTTTAATCTTAAAAATTTTATTGCGAGACTTACATAGTAATCATAGAACTGGGGGTATGTTAAAATGTGGATGTTGCAATTATTGCAAGTTTATTAAAACTTCAGTCAGGTTTACAATAAGAAATTTTACCTATTCCATTAGTGGTAGATATAATTGCAACACCCCAGGAGTGGTTTATTTAGCTGAGTGACAAAGCTGTCCATGGTTTTCTATAGGAAAACCCGAAAGACAATTGAAGCAATGAATCTATGAGCATCAGTACAGCATACATAAGCAAGATTGTAATAATGCACTAGCAAAGCATGTAATTGAATTTCCTGGGCATTCCTTCTTATTTCTTGTGATAGAGCAGATTAAAGAAAGCATTAGAGGTGGGCCATGACAATTATTATTGGATCAAAGAGAATTATGATGGCAAGCCCTAACCAACGCTTATATGTATCCAGGTTTAAAATGTTTATTAAAATTAAAATCTTTAGAAAGATGTTAACATGTTAAGAACTCACTTTTTTACCTTGTCAGAGAGACAGGTTTAAGATTTTCATACTGTAGTTAAATGTATTTTTATATGTTTCAGTTATGTGTAATGTTTCTTTAATTATAAATTGATGATCTGATGATGTCACTGTTGGTGGTTTATTTAAACCAAGAAAGATTTTCTTTTTTGTTTTTTGTCTGAAGAAGGTCTTACATTGTTATGCCCAAAAGCGCTAACAATAAATTTGGAGGGTCTAGTATACCAAGTGCTGGTTATTGTGTTGCAAGGCAGATCTGTTCAGCTGGGGAGGATGAGATAATGGCAATAATTACAAAAGATCCCTATTATGGGCCCCTTCACCCCCATTAACAGTGCCTTTTGTCAGATGTTTTGCCGTGAGAGGTTCAGAGTATGGATCCAATGTGCGAATGCAATACACATTTATATATATATATATATATATATATATATATATATATATATATATATATATATATATATATGGATCTATCTGAGTTCATCGACATTTTAAAATACCGAAAACGAAATAACCGACACCAAAACAGCGAAACTCATATAACCGACGCCAGAAGATCGACAGTTCACAAACACGACATCGCATACACCCGACACAACATACCAACAAACAAAACACATCCCCTATCCAACACTCACACACACAACACAAGCACACCAAAATCCTTACAAACAAACACTAACCCATACATACACAACTATCCACAACCCTGACCCAAACCCTTACCCTAAGGTCCGTCACTATCGCACACTCACCTAACCCGGCGCCTAACCCTAACTCACTTATCCCACCCTACCCTACAAAACACCAACATCGCACACTTACCTTACTCGCACACTCACCTAACCCGCCTAACCCTAACTCACTTATCCCACCCCTACCCCTACAAAACACCAACATCGCACACTTACCTTACTCGCACACTCACCTAACCCTAACTCACTTATCCCACCCCTACCCCTACAAAACACCAACATCGCACTTACCTTACTGCACTATCGTCCGTCACTACCGCAGACTTACATATCCTTTCCCCATCGCAGCTTCTCAGCGTCGGTGTCTTCTTCCGTCGGTCTTCTGCCTCGTCGATCTTCTGGCGTCGGTGACGTGACTTTCGACATTCTCGTGTCGGTTAATTCGTTTTCGACATTTTAACATGTCGATGAACTCAGATAGACCCATATATATACATATATATATATATATATATATATATATATATATATAGATACATACATAAATATATATATATATATATCTAGATACATATATATATATATATATATATATATATATATATATATATGTTCATAGGTTCAGGTAGGTACTAGGCTATTGGCCCTAGGGCCTATATAAGCCTAGCCAAATGGTACCCTGGCTTTTGCCACCCAAGAAAATTATTTTCCTGTGCCCCTGTCAAGCAGAGTCACAGAAGTGATCCCCGTGGTGAATTTCCTATCTCCCATCCAATCATCAAGATTTTTCTTGAAGAGTGCTAATGAATAGCTTTGTTTGATATAGATAGGTAGTTTGTTCCAGAGTATGGAAAGTCTCTGAGACAGGAATCTATCCCTCCAGCATGTTCTGTTTATTGTGGTGACAAGGTTTAGGTACCTACAGCGTGTAGCTCGGAGGGATTGGGATTTCTTTACATGGAGCATGTCCAACAGCTCTGGGTTTGACATAGCTTTGTATGTTAGGCAGAGATCACCTCTGAGTAGGTGATATGTGATGGAGTAAAGCTGGAGTTTTTTTGAGACGGTCTGCGTAGGGCATCTGTTTGAGGCCAGTAATCCTCTTTGTGAGGTATTTCTGTGGCGTTTCCAGTTGTTGTAGATGTCTTGTGAGGTACATACCAAAAGGGACATTGTACCCTATAATGGGTCTAATGAGAGATGAGTAGAGGGGAACAATGACCTCTTTTTTCCTGGATGTGAAACCTTTTGTGATGAGGTGTGCCACGTAGCAGGATTTCCTGACTACTGTGGCGATGTGATTATCAAAGGAGAGACTACTGTCCACCTGCGTCCCGAGGTCTCTTATCACAATTCTGGTGTTAAGTAGACTACTGCATATGTGGTAGTTCATGGGTACAGAGTTTTTAACAAAAGGGATGACAACGCACTTTTTGGCATTGAGCTTGAGGCCATGGCTTTGTCACCAGGCATCTGTCTTAGTGAGGCCCTTTTGTAAGATGCCCACATCGTTACGAAATTTGATTATGCAGTCTTAAACCCACTAACTGCTGCTTAAAAGTGCTTACTCCTGCTTACCCTCGTGCTAATTTCTTTAAAAGAAAAGAAAAAAGGGGTGACAAGAAAGTGGCAAAAAAGGGGACATGCAGAGGGAAAAACAATAGGGAAAGTAGCTAGGGATGTGCAGGATGGGTGTAGGGAAGGTCCATAGCTGTCCATTTCTTCTACAGCAACAGCTCTGCATATGTACTGAGTATGGAGATAGATTTGGACACTCAAACCCCTGAGAGAGGGGTGAGGACAACAATAATGTATTGTGAAACCAGTTAGACCAGATTACATGTCCAGTGGACACGTGTGTGAAATGGACAGCTATGTATGGGGTGAAATATTTTTTGGGAACAGATTGCCTTTTCTTTTTTTTAAGGTGAGAGTGGGATGTTGGGAAGGATAAGAATATTTGTGGAGGTAGTTTGGGTAAGAAGATAGACAAGACAGCATACAGGGGTGGTATATGACACATGTGGGGGGTAAACACCTTGGATGTAGAGGGGTGTTTGGAAATCGGAAGCCCTTGAGCCCCCAAATGGAAACAGTGGGTCTGAGGTCCCCACCCATGGGCAGTCACCACTGCACCTTCATGGCCTCAAAGGTGGCTGTGCTGGGTGCTGAGCAGGAGGGGCAGGCTGACCCTCTAAATGAACCACACGGCCCTCAAGCTGGCATAGCAGATCTCCACACTCCCTTCAGAGCTTGCTACGCACCAATCCCCGGACCTGACTTTGGATGACAGGATCCTGTCCACGCCCAATCCCGGGAGGAACGAGCCCCATCTCATGAGGTGGTTCCACCCAAAGGTGGTGCAGAACCAGCAGATGAGGAGATCCCGAGTTGCCGGTGCCATGGCCAGATGAGGTGGGACAGGTGGGTCTACTGGGACCGGCCTTCACATACGTGCTATGGTGTTGCAGTTTTAAAACATATGTAGGTTAATAATAGTCAACACAATCCAGGATTAATTATAACAGCATGCATAGATATTCCCATTAACCAAAACACCAGATTTGGAACAGTTGCATAGCAAACAGAACACATGCGTATATGGAACCACAGTGGTCATTACAATGGCATGCAGGTTACATTGATAGCAAAAGGCCACCAATGACAGTATTTCAACATGCAACATTAATAGAAACAAATTTCAATATTTATTGAACAATAGAACATATGTCCCAACAGTAGGTTTGGTGTACACATAACCATTGATTTGTGTATTTAGATTATTGCTGCAGATATGATGGCGGGGTGTCAATTAACAACTTATATATCCTTGTACTACTCACAACTTTAATGATCACTGCTGTAATCACTAAGGTACAGTTATTATTACAATACCCTATGGCCTTGTTTTGGACTTTGGTACATTTATACATAGTGTATACTTCAACTATCTTATAGCTAAATCCTTACATCTCTTACCTAGTAGACCTGTGGAAGGAATGTTTGTTAACAGTACCTGACTGTTTCTACACATATTCCCAGATTCAAAGTTAATATTATGCACATACCTCTTAATCTCTTAATGCACACACTCTGGTCAAAGCTTGACAACATGGGTGTACAAATATGGGCATGTTTTTAATATTGTTGTCATAAACTTGGATTGCATGAGTGACAGGATTTGTTTACACATACATTTTCTGAAGGTTTTGAGGTCTGAAAATCAAATTTATGTCATTATTTTGTGACTACAATTCTGGGATCATCCCACTGATTTGCCAGGGGGACAGAAGAACAGGCTGAAAATATGAGCCAATTATCTGGACATTCTGTACAGTTCAGAGGTATGATTACACATACAGCTTACTACTACTCCCAGGATTCAAACCATGGCTGTGTCTGCTACAAATACAGCAATTTAAGTCACAGTAGAGTGTGCTATTTGGATATTGCTTCCTATTTCATCAGTGTTTTCTGTCTAAGTCTCTCTTAGTTGTACAATCTGATCTTGTAATTACAACAGCCTTACACGGACATTCTTACACATATTTTTATGTAGCATAGTGTGAGAAACAGTGGTTGACAGAACAGTACTATTCTGATATCAGATGTTACTGCATACTACATGTCAGGCCATGCTATACCAGAGTAGTCCAGGATTTACATCTTTATTGGTAGGCACAGTTTTCTTATCTAACAGACCTGTGGAGGGAATGTTCGTTAACACTACCTGACTGTTTCTACACATATTCCCAGATTCCAGTTAATATTATGCACATACCTCTCAATCTCTTAATGCATATTCTTTGGACAAAGCTTGACAACATGGGGTTACAAATAGGGACATGTTTTGAATAACAGAGGAACAGGCAGAAAATATGAG
This sequence comes from Protopterus annectens, assembly GCF_019279795.1. Classification (NCBI taxonomy): domain Eukaryota; kingdom Metazoa; phylum Chordata; order Ceratodontiformes; family Protopteridae; genus Protopterus; species Protopterus annectens. Next base: position 1,292,171,627 of record NC_056731.1, on the reverse strand, counting down.
CCAATTATCTGGACATTCTGAAAAATCTGTACATTTCAGAGGTATGATTATGCAGGTTTACATTTAAAACCGCGAAACACAACCGGGCAAGTAAGAAATGGTCGAACTACCATTTTCAGGTTGGCATATATGCAAACTGAAACTGTGCGAATAACTAAAGGTCGACTGTTGAATGCAATTCGATGTTTAAACAGTCGCATAGATGCAGTACGACCTTAAATACAGTCGCATACGTCATAACGTATGTCCGGCGTTCATTTAAACATTTCCTTAAAAAACTTTCATATGTTTGTTGTTGGAGGCGTTCACTAGTGTTGTAAAACCTCAAACTGGGACGCGGAAGGGACTATGGAGGTAATTGTGTATGCAATGTATGAGAGAAAGCAAGTAAATAGAAATGGCATATATGAGAAATACAATTTCAAATGTTTGCTAGCTGTGTTTGTAATCATGACCAATATAGTTTCGCACTAAATTTACTTGCAAGTGTATGTCATTTTAAGTAGCCATACCATCTCAAAGTAAGAGTGTTTAAAATGTTGTCACATTTCTATCAGATATTAGGTTGTAAACAGTGTTTGAAAGGTTGTGTCTACAATGGAAACGTTTACAGTAGTGACTATTTATACCATGTATTGCAGGCTGGGGAAGGAACTTCGCAAGAATATGCACCAGGCACAGTTAATGCAGTATACAGCACAAGTAGGACTCAGAAGGGTCAGGAAATGTTGCTAGTTGACGGGTATCAGTACTACCAGGAAAAGGCTGTTGAGGTCAAGCAATACTGGTGTTGCACAAGAAAAAATAAAGAAAGGTGTAAGGGCAGATGCGTAACTGAAAGAGATATAAATGGCTATAGGCTGCTAAAAAGCACAGCACATTACCATGCCCCCGATGTAGTGCAAGAGGAGGTGCTGAGAGTTAAAGAACAGTTTAAACGATGTGCTGAGCTATCTGTGGAGGATCCCTGTAAAATAGTTGCTGAAGTCCTAGCTTCTACATCAAGTGATGTTGTCAGTGAGTTACCCAATACGACTGTCCTTAAACAAACCATTGGGAGGCAGAGGTATAGGAAGAAATTGGAAATATGTAATGGCTTCAAGTATCTTAGGGGACTGAGTGCTGACATGCTACCTTTGAAGACTGGTTCCTTTATTATAAAACATAGTGCGTAAACTGAAATTGATACAAATGTTGTTATAACCACCAGGGATAACTTGAATATGCTTTGTGAGTCAGAATACCTCATGACAGATGGGACTTTCCCTATTAGCACTACTGAATGTAAACAAGTATATACATTACACTGCACATTGACAGGTGGAATCGACAAAAAGGTGGTACCTGTAGTGTATGGGATATTGCCCAGCAAAAGTGAAATATGTTATGATATGTTTTGGAGAATTGTGTTGCAATTGTGCTGTGAACATGATTTTAGATTGCTTCCCAATATGGTGTTAACTGATTTTGAAAGTGCTGCAGTGAATTCCATTCAGAAACATTTGCCTAACACATTAACCAAAGGCTTTTGGTTCCATTTTTGCCAAATTGTGTGGAGAAACATTCAATGTCTACATTTGGCAGGACACTTTGGTACCTGAATCTCCTTTGCAATGCTATGCAAGGAGATACCTGCATTAGCGTTCATTGACCGTGGGGACATATGTAATACCTTTCATGAAATTGAAGCTGATATGCCAAGAGGGTAGGCCATTGTGTAATTTCTTTAAGGAAACCTATATATATGGTAGGCCACAGCGCTATGGTATGAGGGGAAACACAAGTGAACGTGTGCCTCCTTTATTTGATTGCACCTTTTGGAATCAATATGACACCTGTGGTATGGGCTATCCTCATAGCCAAAATGCATTGAGAGTTAGCACAGGTGGCTTCGTAGTTTGTTGGGTAAAAAAACACTCTATATGCTAGACATACTGCAAGCTGTGCAACTTGAGCAAAACCATGTTGATGATTTGAGACGTAGGATGCTGTTATGTCTGCCTTCCTCACCAAAGCGTAGGAGATTATTGGATAAAGAAGCATCCTTTACAAATCTCCTAACAAAACATACTGAATTCACTCCTAGGGGATTTGTTAAATTGGTCGCAAAATACTGCTCATTCTCATAATTGTAGTATTCTTTACAATAAACTATCTGGATTACTTCACTCTATAGGCATACACTGGGAAATCAGGCAATTCTGACAGTTATATTTTCTTTATTCTAAACACGGGACTTGAATGTGGTACATTCGTGGACAGAATCACTATTTTGTTTGCTTTGATGTTCATGGCGTGATGATATACACATGGAGATGCTTGCGGTGGTGCTATGTCGAAAAAAAGCGAAAAAAAATTCTACTAAAAGTTTTTCGACATTTTTTGTCTTTTACATTGCAACTTTCGCTTTTCAAGTTGTTGTTTAGCATACACGCACATGTGCAATTCACCTATTTAAAGGTAAACCGATTATGCATACAGCTTACTACCACTCCCAGGTTTCGAACCATGGCTGTCTGCTAAAAATGCAACAAATTAAGTCTCAGTAGAGTTTGCTATTTGAATATTGCTGTCTATTGCTGTCTATTGCTTCAATGTTGGTTGTAAAATCTGATCTTGTACTTACAACAGTCTTATAAAGACATTCCTAGACATTTTTTTTTATGTAGCACAGTGTGGGTAACAGTGGTTAATATAACATTACTATTCTGAGACTGCAACAATAAATGCCAGACAATACCAAAGTAAAACACAACCAGTCCAGGATTTAGAGTGTTATTGCCAGGCAGTTACAGTTTTATTTAAATATGACCTATATGGGACTATTACTGTCATATTGTCTGGTTTATACAACAGTTTTTATACTGCCAGATGACCTTCTACTACTTTATATTTATTTGGTATGACTACTACAAACAGGATTATTACCCACCAGCCTCTCAATGCAGCTTTTGCAGCCTACATGCTTGGGCTTCCTGATTCACAGCCCACTTAGCTGCAGCTGTAAAGGAAATAGAGACATATTTAGGCATACCTATCCATCACATACACACGCTGGACTTTAGTAAACAGTAATTGTATGAATACTTACACACTGCTGGGACATCACCCGTCTGTCTTGCTTCTTGGACCCACTCATCCAAGACCTCCCTCTTTCTCCACTTCAAGTCGGCATACTGGTGCCTGACCTGCTCACCAGTCCGAAGGATACCAGTGGCACTGGTGCGATCATGGGTGAGGTGGACCCAGGCTTCTGTTTTATATTTGGAGCCCCTGGTACTGGCCTTGCAGCAGTCTCTCATCATGTTTTTTCACCAGGAGTCCTACCATGACCTTGGACTCCTGTATGTTCCAGCAATGCACCTGGAAGTGCAATCCCTCTCTGACTCCAGCCATCCTGCCTACAGTGGAAAGCTGCAACCAGTTATGAGCTGTATTCCTGCCTGTGAGGTTTAAATATGGTCAATTTCTCACCTTTTGCCATGATTGGATGGTTTTGAACATGCTGAGCTAAGCTAAGCTACAGGCAAACCTGCTTAACTAAGGTTGGCATTGCTTAAAGGGACAGGTTCAGCACTGCTTAACAATGAGCAAATCCACTTAGCTGGACTACTCATTCCTTAGCAATCCCATTTACACAATGTTTACACCTGGTAAGCAGAGCTGTGCAATGCTTAGCATTGTTTATTTTTCATTTCATAGACTATCTGCTGTATGGCATTGATTCATCATTCATTACATATTATAAATTTGTTTACTGTCCCTGACATCCTCCAATGTGCTTCCATTACATTTATTCATGTGTGACTATACTTTATGGGGCACTTGTGTTTATATGGGAATTTCACAACTTTATTAAACTGACACCTCACATCTGGACATAATGGAGTACTCCGGTTAACAAATATATCTTATTTAATAGGTAATAATAAACAAATTGTTTATGTACTGCTTGCACATGTAAAATGTTAATGCGTTACAGTGGGGATTCAACCAGGAATGGCTACCCACAAAGCATATGCTCTAACCACTACACTATTGCAGTACTTCTTGTGCTGGATGTCTCTTGCTATTTAACTTGTTGTGCTGTTTAAGCTGTACTAAGCGTAGCTTAGCAATGGGCACACCCATGCAGTTATGCTTAAACTTTATCACATTTATAAAAAAAAAGTTTTGTTGTGTTATTTTTATCTATACCCTTCAGAATAGCCCTGCTAATGCTGCACCTGTTATTTTATCAGCTTTGTGGGACAATTGTCCCTTTTGGCTTTGTCCACATTACTTAGGGACGATTGTCCATTATGCCTTTCACCACTGATTTTTCTTTTCCTAATGGATTGATTGGTGAATATCAGGAATTTTTCATCTTGATTCACTGTTACTGGTTACACTGTTTAGGAAGTACAGTCACAAGTTGCTAGTTGTGTGTTCCTCACAATTGTAATTCTATATTCTAGGTTTTTTAGATGGATCCAGTTGATGTATTATTTTTTACATTTTTTTTTTGTAGTGAACTGTTATATTCTTTGGTATCATTCACTATTAATGAATGCACATTTTGATTATTCAAACTAGTGGTCTGTGATGTTTTAGAACTATACATTTTCAGAGGCTTAGATGTAACTATTTTGAATGCATCGGCCTTCAAGATTAGAATTGATATGTGGGTATATTACTATCTTAGTTGTTTATATTAAGTTCAGGCAGCTTGATAGGTTGATTTTATATTAAGTTCAGGCAGTTTGATAGGTTGATTTTATGCAGGCCAGGTTTTAATTGGCTTATCTCACTCAGTTCCTATAGGAGGTTGAGTATATCTCTCAACCAACAGGAGTGTATGGTAGCAGGTTTTAACCAATCTTCGAGGCGGCCTCTGATTGGTTAACATCATAAATTTTTAATTTTGATTTGTTGCTAATTATTATAAGGTCTCTAATGGCACAGTGATATTTCATTACTTCTGAGTCACTGGCAATTATTGTTTTATAAAGCTTTTATTTTTATAAAACTTTTATTTTATGCTTGTTAGGTGCAGGTCTGTGTCCATTATTGAATGAGTTATGGACAAAGGAATGGACTATTTGGTTATTTAAGTTGTTCATATTAAAGTGGATGATTCCAATAGCCTTCGTGAATTTTTTTTTCAACTTTGCTACATGAGACCACTATATGCAATGAAATATGAACATCCATTATGAGAGTCACTTTTGTTAGAGCATGAGAACATTTTGAATGATTTATGTCAAGTACATGGTTATATTGATTGAATGTTATTTCAATAGATTGAACTGTCTCCTACTAGTTGTGTGTCCTACCAATGGAAGTCAACCAGCGAGATGACTCAACCAATCATATTATAGTTTTACTGGATTTAGATAGGATAGTATGTTTTTGCTATCATTTTGATAGGACAATATTTCCAAGTGTTCTATGATTCGTCAAAAGGTCTCCCGAGGCTATTAGATATGCACATTTGATTTCCAATTGATGTTTAATTGTCTCCTGATTTGTATTGGATGTTTGGTTAATTATTTTAATTAAATAATACTGTGGCTCTGACATATTTTTGAATGGTCTGAAGAAGCAACACTTGCAAAAGCACTTACCGTTGTCATTTTAAACATTTTAACCATTTTATTATTTTGATTATAAATTCTCTGTTTCCTTGAAGAGTAGTGGTGGATGCTTTTTCTCTTCACATTATTTGTTTTACACCACTGGGTTGCTGACAAAGTGATATTTTTCATGTGTTATTGCTGGATATTATCTTATTTATATAAACAATCTTCTTTCTAACTTCAAAATCATTACATCATTTCCTTTGGCCACTTGATTAAGTGAGGCTAAATAAAATTATTTTCAACTGCCTTCACCTTAGATTTTTGAAAGCATTTTGATTCCCTCATAATCTCTCTCAAACTTAGATTTTAATGAGTGGTATGCATCCATTCAAAACTTCTATTAGAGTTATTGATGGAAAATTACATAATTAATGCATTTTTTCACAAGCAATAAAGAAAGGTTTGGGACCTTTGCATTTAGCACAGAATACTAAAGCTCTGAGCATTTAAGGAGCTACTTGCGGCACTCTTGGTCCAAATTTGATTCCTACCTCCTTCATTTGCCTGCTATGTGATTCAAAAAAACTTTTTTAAACAGTCAGTGCTGTGATTTCACTGCTGAAAAGGGACAATGTATCTATTTGGCTTACTTGTCTATGAAATAGGCAAAAAATAACACTTTTGCTATAAAAGTTTCTCTGTATCTGCACTGTAATGGGTTTGGCCCTAGTTGTACACTGTATGACCCAAATCTATTCAGAGATGGACTTTGAGAGTGACAATTAATGCTGACTGCAGACATTACCTGGTTGATAGTGCTTCATATATAGGTTTACAGCTCTTTCAAGAGAATCCACTGGATTCAACAAGCTCTACATGCAGTGCAGGAATAGTGCAAGAGCTGCTGCTCGCAATATGGCTAACGAGCAATCCAGGAACGAGCTCCCGGGATGTGCACGAGCGCTTCTACACTATTCCTGCACAGACACCACTGCTATATGCTAATTACCCCATTTTCTGGTGAAATCCATGCAACTGTGGTGAATTAGTGATCCAGGAAGCAGGCAGGCGTCTGTGCAGGAATAGTGTAACCTGCAGAAATGTATTCGGTTACTAACCAAATACATTTCTGCAAATTACAAAACGGAGGCATGGCAGCTCCAAAGAAAGCATGTATTCAATGTAGTAGGCATACCAATGGCCAAATATATGGCCATTGGCATGATAAATTGTTGCAAAATAATAAAAAAGTTACTTTTATTTTTTGGGGGCCGATTTCGGCAGTTTAAGCGTAGGGCAGCAGTGCGCAAATGGGATCGGCCCAAAAATAAGAAAAAAAAGTTGGAAATAAGCTTTTAAACCTAAATCAGCATGTTACCATGATAGTCAACGGCATGCATAAGACAACAGTACCAGAGAATAGTGGTTGCTAAGGGGAAGGCTTAGTGTGAGTGTGGAAACGATGAATTAACATTCTGTTTTATGCAAATGAGGAGATTGATACTAAATCACAGATATCCTCTCAGTGTTAGCTTGCACCAAACCGTGTAGGTGCAGCAACACCATGGTATAAGTATAAGAGGTAGATGACCTCATAAGGAGGAGTGTCATGCATGCAGTAAGCTTATTGGAGCTCTGTGGCCCATGTTTGCCCTTAGCTAAGCACAGATAAGGAAGGGGGGTCTGTCTGAAGCTGCCTAACAGTGTTTAAATTGCCTAAACAGGTGTGCGTGCTGCACACCAGGTTAAAAAAAAAACAAAAAAAAAACAGGAAATAGCAGCTCTGTTCACATCTAAGCACTGGGTATGGATGCCATGCCTCTGGGCTTAAACAGGAAGGCAATGGGAAGGGAAAACAGCAGTATTAAGGCAATTAAGAAGAACTAGCAGAGCTGGCAGGTGAAATGTATCAGAATCAGCCAATTACACAGGCAGCAGCCCAGTCCAGCACGCTACTATAAACTATGCAAACACCTTTCACTCTGTTTTTTCCCCACAAACTCTACACCACCGGTGTACACAGATGGGGAAATTTTACCTGACAAAACTAGCAAAATGTTAGGGACTGTGTTGCTCTCACACATCAATATGTGGAAGAGGCTGAGGGTGGTGAGGATGTGAATGCTGATGACCAACCCACAGTGAGGAGAAGGAGAAGAGTGTACAGACCCAGAGTAACCTACCAGGGGCTACATGAGCTGGAGATAGTTTAGCACTATAGGGTGGACAGGGACATTCTACAGCAAATTGTTGAGCTGTGCCAGCCATGCATCAAAAACTGAAGCAACAGAGGGGAACCCATCCCAAAGGGTACCAAGGTATGTGCAGGCTTAAGAATACTAGCCACAGGTACCTTCCAACTGGGGATATCATGGGGATCTCACAGGCATTAGCATCCAGTGTACTCCACCAGTTCCTGGATGCCATGTCAGCACATGTTGGTAAGCACATATATTTCCTCAACACCCATGAGGCTTTGACCAGCAGTATGCATCTCTTCTACCAAATAGCAGAATATTCTGAGGTAGTTGGTGCTAAGACTGCATGCACATACACATCAAAGCACTACCTGGAGAGTGGGGTAGGGTCTCCATAAACCACAAGGACCCCCCCATCAACTGCCAGGTCATGTGCGATGCCCAGGGCATTATCTTGAATGTGTGTGCTGGCAAGCCTGGAAGCTATCACAACTCTCACATCTGGCATATGACACAGCTGTACCAGTCATTTGCCAGTGGGGACATCCCATATGGCCACCTAGTGGGGGATGCTGGTTACGCACTTGAGCTGTGGCTGATGACACCCACCAGAAATGCACACACACCCGAACAAGAACTCCATAATGCGGCACATGCACAAACCAGAATCATAATATAGCATGTGTTTGGGATGCTCAAGTCACGGTTCCGCTGCCTGGACATATCTAGTTGAGCCTTGCTGTACTCTCCAGCTACATGTACACAAATGTTCATAGTATTTGCCATGCTACACAATATGATCCTGTGGAAACAGCTGCAGCAGGAAAAGCATGCCGCAAGGCCACACAGCCCCCCACCATTGCCAAGGCCATCACAGGCACAGAGGGACTTGGAGGAGGAACAACCTGAGCCTACCCATATAGGCAGAAGGAGGTGTGCCCAGTATGCCCAGGCTTTGGCAAAGAGGAAATACATAGCACATACACTGACACAGTAGGGACCCAGGGCAGACACCTCTCTCTGACTCGTACATACAGTAAATGGGATGCCAAACATGACACTACCTGTGCTTTACCATGTATAGGGAGTGTACTATGTGCATCCGACATAGTCAACCCTCCAGCACCATCCTCAATACTGGCACTATAGTGTAGCATACTAGTTATGTAGGAGTTCTAATGCTGGACCTAGAAACTATGAAACTCTGTGTGTTTGGAGATGAATCATTTTGAGGCCATTCACAGTCACTATGCCTCCCATTGCCCTACTTTAGCATGCCTGCTGATGTCAGTCACCTTGAAATAACCCTTTGGACAAATACTAGCCTGATAAGATCTGTGGTGCTTGTGATAAGTGTGTAATGCTATATTATAGCATACTAGTCAGGTAGGAGGTCTATTCCCAAATGTGGCAACTGTGAAAATGTGTGCAAGTGTGTCTGTGATTTTACCTGATTTTATGGACATTGACACTTACTACTCTCCCCAAAACCCTCCATTAGCACTGCTGCTGATGTTAGTCACCATCAAAGATACCTGTGGAAAGTTTTCCAACATATAAGCTCTGTGGTGCTTGCGATAACTGCGTAATAATATAGTGTAGTATCTTAGTTAAATAGAAATTCTAATGCCAGACTTGGGAACTGTGAAATTGTGTGTGTTTGTGTGAGAGACTGTGTGTGTCTTTGATGATACCTGGTTTTATGGACATTGACACTTACTACTCTCCCCTTACCCCTCCTTTAGCACTGCTGCTGCTGTTAGTCACCTTTAAAGATACCTTGGCACAGCTCTTTAGCATATAAGCTCCATGGCACATGCCATAAGTGCAGAGCAATGTAGTAGTAGTAATTACATCAATATGGGCTTGAATCTCATCCATGGCAAGTGTTTGTGTGTGTACATATGTATGTATGTACCTTAAAGATTTTGGCCCCACTTATACCCAGTACACATCTCAAAGCCTGACTTTAGCTGTCCTGCAGATATAATTTACCTTATAAGTATATGTTGCCAACTCTAAACCATGTGGTAAATGTGTAACATAATGGTCCATAAAGATTGTTAGATAGAGTTTTGAACTTCACTGCTGGCAAATGTAAATGTAGGGCAAAATTATTTTGGGGATCTCTCACCCACTATATCACCCAATGCCAGTATTTACAAGGGCCGGTGATGTCCCTCACCATAGAAGTACCTTGGGACAACATACATCATATAAGCTTCGTGGAGCATGCGATAAATGCAGTGCACTATAGTAGCAATGCATAGCCAGGTAGGGGTTTGAATCTCAGTACTGGCAAGTGTGTGTGCCTGTCATTTATATCCTGTGTGTAGATTGCTGTGATTGTGTAATAATAGGATCCATTGTGGGGTGGGGTTTGCTAAATTATTATGTTGAGGACCTAGTATATGTCACAATGTCCACCTTACAAGGACAACAGATGTCAAACATCGGAGAGTTTGGTGTGGACAATCCATAGCCCTAAATGTGACATTATGGATTGATGAGCAATATAGGCAACCCTTCTATTACTCAGAGAACACTCTCCACCCACGTCTCATACACAAACACACTTGGTTAGGCAACAACTTCTATATTGGTAGTTCTCTGCATATTGCCTCACAGATAGTAACCACGGTGTGATTGCAGTGGACTACATGCCTGTTGACCACAACAGTGCCACTGACATCAGAAAGTACTTTGATGTGTTACATCACCTGACTGTCTGTTATCCAGCAAGTAAAAGGAAATGGCAGCCTGTTCCATCCCCTCAGTAGGCAAATAAATGTGTACAGTGGTCCTTTTGCTATGTTCCCCACTGGATGACTGCAACAACTATAGAGTCTGCAAACATAACCCACAAAGGGAATGCCATGCCTTATACACATGCCCTGTATAGACTGACACCACTAACTCCACTGAATACCAGTATCATGCTGTCATTGTAGGTGCAAGCGCAACCTCAATTACATAGACATGTCTCACCAAATGAGGTCAGGAATGCTACATCAGAAGATAACAATCTTTCCACACAACATGCCCCAGAGACCTCAAGTACACTTCCACACATCAAAGTACATGCGTGTGGGACATGTGCACAACCTAAACACTGTCCATGTTATGGAATATCGATCACATACATGGGAAACAGTGCACATCACTGACCAACTACAATAGTAACCCAGATGAGTTGATGGTGAATACAATGCCCACCCCTGAGGACCACTCCAGGGACTATACCCCTGAGTCACAATGGAGTCTATTGTCATGTGGCCTGATGCCAAGTTATTCCCATGGCCTAGCCTTTTACAGCCTTTAGGCCCATTCACCTACTACACAGCTGTGAAGCAATTAACCTATGCAACTCAGTACTGGCAAAAGTGTGTGTGTGTGTGTGTGTGTGTGTGTGTGTGTGTGTGTGTGTGTGTGTGTGTGTGTGAGTGTGTGCGTATGTGCGCATGTGTGCGTGTGTGTGTGTGGAGATGAACGATTTTGAAGCCATTCACACTTACTACACTTCCCATTGCCCTACTTTAGCATGCCTGCTGATGTCAGACACCTGGAAATAACCCTTTGGCCATGTTTCAACCCTATAAGCTCTGTGGAGCTTGCGATAACTGCATAATACTTTAGTGTAGCAAACTAGTTAGGTAGGAATTCTAATTCTGATCCTGCCAACTGTGATAGTGTGTATTTCTGTGAGAGAGTGTGTGTGGGTGTCTTTGTTGACACCTGATTTTGTGGACATTCACACTTACTACACTTCCCTTACCCCTCCTTTAGCACTGCTGCTGATGTCACTCACCTTCAAAGATACCTTTGGACAGCTGTCCACCATGTAATATCTGTGTCATGTGCAATAACTGTGTAACACTCTAATAGCAATACAAAGTCAAGTAGGGGTTTGAAACTCAGAAATGGTAAGTTTGTGTGTGTGTCATCAGTATCTTGTGTGGGTGTTGGGGTGATTGTGTAATGACAGGATCCATTGCAGTGTGTGTTTTGCTACATCATTATATTGAGGACCTATATGTCCCAATGTCCAGATTACAAGGCCAACAGTTTTCAAACACTGCAGAGGTTGTTGTAGACAATCCACAGCCATAAATATGTACAGTCATGTGCAATTACTATGTGACAGTATGGATTAGTAACAATATAGGCAACTGTTATAATACCCATATACCACTCTCCACCCATGGACCATACATAAACATGCTTGGCTCTTTCTCCCTTCCTTTCTTACTTTCTCTCTGTCTCTGTCTCTGTCTCTCTCTCTCTCTCTCTCTTCCCCTCTGGTGGATGTTGAAAAGTACATCTGTTTTGCATGGGTAGCAGCCTGACATTTGTAGGTAATGCTCACAATCAGCTGATGGGCTGTACACGAATTGGAGTCCCTCACTTGGTAATTGCATGTGGAACAGCTGTGGTATCATTCCTATAGCCAATTGCATGTAAACACACTCCTATAACTAAGCATTTCATGTGGGTGTTGGCCCTTTCCCTTCACTGTGAGTAGGACTTCATGTGGGTGCCTGACAAACAGCATCACAGAGGGTAGTTGGAAATACTTCTTACAACATACACTGTGGAGACAGGCCAACAAACAGGAGGGGGACGTTACAGACATGGGGACAGAATGTAAGTAC
>NC_056731.1:1291954216-1292154216 GCF_019279795.1 Protopterus annectens | reverse complement strand
TAACTGATTACACTATCCAGCCCAATGATGCATGTGCTGTGTGCAAAATCTATGTAACAGAATGGACTCACTGACAAGGTAGTTAGCACTGCTTAACCCAGGTCTGTCAAATGTGTCTATGACTGTATGTGTTTGTCAATGTGTATATGACAGTATGTCACACTATGTATTGTTCATTACCACCCAGTACATCCCCCATTACCATACTGTACAAACCTGGTGTTGTTCTTCACTTAACAGGAAACTCGGAACACACCTCACCCTAAAAGCTCAGTGGTGTGTGCAATTAAAGCCAAACACATTAGTAGCAATAAGTATCTGGGTAGTAGTTCTACTCTCAGTTTTGCCAAGTAAGTGTGTGCGTATGTGAAGGGATCTAGTTCAGTTTGCAGAAAATATATGTTCCAGAAGATCATTTGTCCAAGAACCAACTGGCTAAAGGTAACATTTCAAAAAGCAATCATCTTGTGGAAATGCAGTTCACCAAAACTAGTAGTGGATGTGTGCATGCCCTCTTTCCCACTGTACAGCTGTACAGTGATACAGAAGTTGGTATATATACATTGGTGTGGTTGTTATGGCCACAGCCACCCATATTGAGGTTATTGTTGTGAGTATCTCCCCGCTTAGTGTGCTGTTATACTGTACAATTTATGTTAACAGGTTAAGTAGTTGTTAATCACACTATGTGTGGTTCTATGCCACCCCACACCCTCCAAAGTGGGGGTCAGTGCCACCCACACCAGCACACCTATGATTACCAACTCCAGGATTGCACTACATTGGGGAAGAGGACATATACCCTGCCAGTACCATCGTCAATGACATTAAACTGGCAAACTGATTATTTTCTGATGTGATGTTTGGTCTGGGTGGAATTACATAGGCCAAAATGAGCTCACTGCAAAATGAAGTACATCCATGTGAACAGTATTCTCTGTGTATTGCATCAGCACCATAGCATGTGTGTGTGTGTGTGTATGTGTGTGTGTGTGTGTGTGTGTGTGTGTGTGTGTGTGTGTGAGTGTGTGTGTTGTTATTTATAGACATTCGGTGTGTGCCACACAGTACACTTACAATTGTCTACTGTAGAAGAGCTGCTGACATCAGCCACGATGCACTCACCAGTATACACCCTTCAGACATATCAGCCATGTGTCACATGCAGTAACTGTTATACAGACATGTTACCTGTGTTCCGCTGTACCTAGGATATGACACAGTCAATGTGTCACCACAGTGCTACACCCCTTGTAGGACATGACTGCAGATCAACACCCTGCTGACACATAGACACCTAGAACGCAAACAGAATACATTATGGAGACCACAATCAGTCAGTTTTAATAACAGATATAACGTATCATGGCTGGACAGCTACACACCCTGTCATGTAAGCATTAATCATTCCAACTGCAAACATGTTAAACAGCATTACATTGCTAAACCTTTGGACATTCACCCTGTGCATCAGAACCACATCAGCATGTCCCTGCATCGATGGTATGGATGACAGGGATGTGGCACATGTATCATCATATGCAGAGGGTATGTTGCGGGTTTGCCAGAAGACTAGGTTGAGCCATTTGGTTGACATCATGTGTGTGGGTTAAGGGTTCTTTATTAAATGGGCTGTGCAGATGTGGTGTGCAGAGGTATGGATTTGCCCTAGCTGTGCTGGTGAAGTGTCTGTGTATGTATGTACACATCTTCCTAGTGGCTGGCCTCTACAGGGGATTGTTGGACATCTTAGACCATACATGGTAGAGTGTACAGTTCACTGTCTCCAGCCACGGAGATGGGAACTGTGCCTGCCAGGGGATTGACGAGAATTACCAGGCAGGAGCACAGATATGTTACTCTCCCCTGATGATGACAATTGTCCACTGGATGCACGTCCTTGTTGGGACCGGTCAGGACCACGTGCATGTGGCCTGCTGCATTGTGGGTGGATAGCACCCCCCCTGCAGTGCTTTTGCTGGTACTGCCACTACGGGAGCAGCCATGAGTTGTTGCATATCCACTTAGACCTCCACCTGTTGGTGTTGCTGACCTACATCCACAGGGCCACCACCCTACTCTTACCACATGCTCTACCACAACCACCCCACAGTTGAGGATTCCCACCATCTCACCCAACTATCTATCCAGGACCTCTGCAAAATAATGGTGGGCACCTGCAAGATCACAGATGTTGTCAAGTACAGCAGAATGAGTAGCCCTCTGGAGCCTCACACTCTGGTGTAATATTCCATACATGCCTGTGCCTCCATGGTGGCCAAAAAAATGGGTCTGATGACACCTGCTGTGGCACTTTTGCCAGGGGCATGGTGGCCAGCAGCCCTCCTACGAGCATCCCTGTACATCTGCCTGTGTGGTACCTCACCGGTCATCCAGCTATGGCTGCTGTGTATAGACACACTTGCCATCGTCCCCACCCCATCCTGTCCCATGCCACCACCTGCCAACTGTCCCTCATCTATGGCCACTGTTGATTGGGTATGTATGGGCATTGAGACTGTGTGTGGGGATGGGATGGATAAAAGTGGGATGTCAACCGATGGCACAGCTTCAGCCCCTGACAACCCTGCCTGTGCCGCACCATGCCTATCATCATTGTTAGAGTCTGTATGGACATTGACATCAGTTTGCCTGCAGAAGGTCCCTGACCCATTTCTCCACCTGTGAGGAGCAAACAAAAAAGGTAATTTAAGACCTGTACATTATTGTTTACATCTACACACACACACACACACACACACACACACACACACACACACACACACACACACACACACACACACACATACACACACTTATAGGTGAGGTGGCACAAAGATATTACACAGACCTCTAATTACCCAACAGTTAACATGCATGATATATGGCACTCAACAGCATGCACTGCAGCCACACTCAATCCTTGTTACCAACATTATACATCTCTGTGATGCATGAGTTGTGTTAGTAGGTGATGCCCCTTCCCCTGGAACACACTGCATGCACCCATGTACACAGTATTGCTGTGCACCTGTACAGCACACTGGCATGTACTGTCCACCATACCTCATGAGTGTACACAATTGCTGAATGTGTATATGCGTGGCACTTATGTTGCTCTGTTGCTCACAGCCCCTATTTGTTTTTCTGACACATGAAAGGTAAAAAGTAAAAAAATAAAAAGTAACTGACACATACCTGGGATGATATGAGGACTGATATCAATAGTTTATGCCTGACCTCTGATTTGCAGATCTCATCATCAGTAGTGCATGTATGAGCAATCAAATCTGATTATGCTGACAACATTCAAAGCTTAATGTGGATATGAGGAGTGTACACACCCTTGTTGACATGCCAACCTTTTCCATGGTAAGCAATGGGGCCACAATAATGCATATGTTAACATTACACACACCTGATATGTGACATATGACCTGTGCAATCCAATGCAGTATCAAACAAATGTGTTAGTCGTGCAGATGTTGAATGAGATGCATACAATATGTGGGTTGCATAAGTGTGCACACTCTTCACACAATAGTTTGTTGCAGCACTTGTTAATTGAACTACAGCAGTCACTATTCCTGGAAGAGGTATACTAGCATGGCCCATCTTCACTTGCCATTATTTGGTCACTCCACCCTACCAATGTCCCCCAGCCCAGCTCTGCCAGATTGCAAGGTCAGCTCATGTGCACAGCCCTTGGAGGTCACACAGTGGCTTCACTATTGCTGTGGAGTCAGGGTTATGTCTGGCACAATTCATGACCTTTACTGTGTTCAGATACAGCTATTCTTAGCGAGCTTTGGATGTATGCTTCAGTTCAATGTTGTGTTTCAGGATGACACCCCTCCCCATCCTCAGCCTTATTGCAGATGCTTGACAAATATGGGCCACACATGAGTGTTATTTTGCAGTGTCCCAAATTCCGAAAGCCATGTCTACTGGCCTAGGTCCTGCTAATGAACAGCAAACCTAAAGGTGTACACTGGCACTAGCAAAGTAAAATTGGGGATGGTGGCCCTGAGGTGGAGTGAGGTTTTGCTTGTACACCACATTTATCTTTATTAATACTGTCTGTAGGTTTCAGCTTTGGTCTCATGACACCATTACACATTGCAACACATGCCTTTGGGAGACTTGATATTATGCATATGGTACCTGTAGAGAGCCCTGGATGATGTTGCCTGTGGAACAACCCTTCCATCTGATTACCCTAACCCATAGGCCACACTTATTTTTATTTATTTTATTTATTTATTTATTTGCTGTTGGTTAACCAGGATAGTCCATTGGGCCAAGAGAACCTGTTTTCAATGGAGTCCTGGGGAGAAAAGCTCCATTACAGATTACATATTATAGAGAGTTATATGCAGATTACATATTATAGAGATTTACATCCAAATTATTGTACATGACATCACGAGGTACAGTGATTAAAATGAGTAAAGTTAAGCATTAATACAATCAAATAATAAAACATATTAAAGTTGAAACCAAATAATATCATAGGCACAAGGATAAGGAAGTGAGTGGATAGGTGCATAAGGCTTTCAGGAGGATAGGAACTATTAAGGAATAGATTACTGCCTGAGGTAGAGAAAGTAAAAGGTGGAATACAGTAGAGAGTATAGAAAGATTATGTGGGGTAGGAGCAGGAGCATTCCCATGTGGATGATAGGTAGGAGTGGAGTGATTTTTTAAAGGTAGGAAGGCTAGTGATGGTACGAATGGAGGGTGGGAGGGAGTTCCATAAGTGTGCTAGTGAAAAGGAGAGGAGGTTATGTCCTGGGGGGTGATGGGGTCTATAGACTTCTATTAGGTTTTGATTAGTAAATCTAAGAAGTCTTTGAGTATGGTGAATTTTAAAGGTAGTGGACAGGGAGGGACAGAGGGATGGTTGAAAAATGAGTTTGTGTGCATATGTTAGTTGAGTGTAGGAGAGGTAGTTGGGAAGTTCAAGCCAATTTAGTTTGTGGAGTGGTATGCAGATTCCAGGTTATTGTCAGTATAGGTACTGCACAGGCAGTACTTGCTAGACATTTCTGCAAGTCCCTCAGTGTTGCTGCATGTTTCTGGGCAGCCTCCATGACCAGTTTGCAACATGTGTTGTCATCTGTTTTGGATGGGCATCTGTTTATTTTCTACATTAATGTTGTCCCATACTTCATACACACATACATGACTGCCTGCACTGTTTGCCATGGTATATGCAATGGTGAGGTAAAGCTACTTTTCCCACTCCTGAGTGCTACATTTTAGACATGGGATCCATTTCATGGTTTGTAAGATGTGTGCAAGCCACGGCTCCCTCTATTGCAGGTGAGTGGGCAAATGTCATGGACAGCATAACTCCTTGAGCTCTGTCTCTTAAAACCCAGCTGCCTCATGGTTTTGGCATCTTTGCAGGCTTGCTAGTTTTTGCTGAAGCACCTACCAAGGGGAGAAAATGCTGAGAGAAGAAAAGGAGCCAGTTTTGTGATTTTAAGTATTTTCTTCTGATTCTTTGTTAAGTTTTACTGCTTTGCCGCCTACTTTTTGACATTTTCCGGCTTGCTAAAGTTTATATCTGTAACAGTAACAGTACTTAGAACACATCTAGAGCCTGTTTACTGCATTTCCTGTGTTGCACTTAATTTAAAATCGTTTTTTCTCTAAAAACTGCATTTTACCTGATTTTGGCCTAGCACTCAAGTGTGGGGTCATTTATTGCACTGTTGTGATTATTTTGCTGCTTGTGTATCTCTGCTACCTTTAAACTACAACAAAAAGAAAAAAAAAATCTTGCTTTTTCCCCACTTTCTGAAAGTTAAGAAAGTTCAGTTACAGATTTGCTGTTCTGAACTGTTTGGGAGTTTCTAGAAGGCCAGTGCTTGCTTGGGCTAAAGGGAAGTCTCTGTGTTCACCAGTAGGAGTGGTTAACACTGAAAAGCCTGCCTGTCCCTGGAGGAGTGGTTACTGCCAAGAAGCTGTAGTTTTATTGGCCATTTTAGGTCAATTCTAAACTCCTTGAGCTCTCTCTCTTAAAATCCTACAACTCTCTTTTTGCGCGGTTTTGCGCACTGAGCAGAGTTGGGCAGCGCCGCCTAAACAGGTTTAAATTATTCCAGGCGCCACAAAGTCTGCTCTTCACTTTTTCCCTTAGAACTGTTCATACTCTCAAAGTAATCACTCTATTCTCTTTCTAAAGCCCTGCACTTGCTCAGCTCTTATAAGGAAACACTAACTAACTAAAGCACTACACCCTCCTTGACTTCTCATAAGTATTAGGCTCCTGATTGGTCCTTCCTGATCAAGTGAAAAATCAGTTCCCTTCCCTAATCTGATCAGTAAAAAAACAGTTCCCTATACTAATCTGGTATGTCCAAGGGTCAGTTTCAAGGTTACTCTCCAGTCCAGCTGGTGGATCTGGGAATTTTGAGGCAATGTTACAATTGCCTTATGTACACAGACAACCCTCTCCTCCTTCCAACAAACTCTAATGCATGTGAGAGATGCAGTTACACAGCCAAACTGGAGGCAGAGCTCTCTCAACCCAAGACTGGCACAGTCAGTCAGGAGGAAAAGGTAACCACCCGCACCACAAATCCAGTCTCACACAGACCTATTGCATCTGCATACCCAACACATAAACACACAAAAACATACTCGGAGGCTCTAAATAAAAATCTGCCTAAACAGCAAAGACCTCCTAAGCAGATATCCAAGCAACAGCCACCCCTCAACAATACTCATGAATCACATATCTCACAAAATCAGTTTGCCTTACAGTCACAGCCCTTAAGGCCAAATAACACACCAAATACACTTGTTATAGGGGACTCTATTGTCCGGCACACTGACGTCCCACTCACCAGACTGAACAAGGAGGAGGTCACTGTAAGCTGCCTGTCAGGTGCCAGGATCAGCCACATAATGCAAGCACTCAGGTCACTCCAAAGCAAGTACAAGTATGACTCCATCATTGTCCATGCTGGTGTGAATGACCTGAGATGTACCTCCCTGGACTACATGAAAAGAGACATAGAGGAGCTCTCTGGCCATGTAGCCCAGGCTGGTATGACCTTGACCTTGAGTAGCATCTTGCCCTCACCAAGAATGATGCCACAATATAAAGACAAAATGATCAGTTTCAACATTTGGCTAAAGTATTGGTGTCATTCAAAGGGGATCCAGTGTCTGTCAGCCTGGGATGACATACTCGACAAGCCATGTTGCTTCGCTAGGGACGGCTTGCACCTGTTACCCTTAGGCTTTCGTATACTGGCCAAGGCTCTTGCCACCCCCATAGTGCCTTTTTTAGGCAAGGCTCAAAGGACAAACCCACCTCCATAGACAACTCAAGGATAAAAAAACTAAAGGTAATGCTACTCAATGCCAGACGTCTAAACCTCAAGATGCACACACTCGAGGCTCTCCTCAGTATGGAGAAAATTGATGTCTGTGCAGTAACAGAAACCTGGTTCAAGGCTCCTGAGAGCACCCCAGCACTACCAGGTTATAACTCATACCATGCGTTTCGGCCCCAAAACTCGGACTGAAGCAGAAAAGGAGGGGGAGTATCTATATTCATCAAAGATACCTACACCTCCAGGTTAGTGGCTCTGCACGAAGAATCAGAAACCATCCATGTGCAACTAACAGCGGGCAAAACTGCCTTTCAGTTTGTAGCCTGCTACAAAACACCCTCCCTATTACAGTAACCCCACTTGGCATTCCTGAGAACACTGGAGAATATGAAGGTCTCTCCAAATACTATGTTATTGGGTGACTTCAACTACCCAAACATTGACTGGGAAAACTACTCAAGCCCAAACACCCTCGCCCAACAGTTCCTTGAATTTATAAACTCTAACGTGATGGAACAACTGGTCACCACTCCCACAAGAGGGAACAACATATTGGACCTGGTCATCACCAACATGGGGACTCTATGTTCCACACCAGAGGTAAACCCCTCATTGGTAAGATCAGACCATAAACAAATTTCCCTGGACATCCATATTCTGTCCCCACCCCAGCCAAGGAAATCACTGTAAAGAATTTCTCAAAAGCCAACTGCACTTCTCAAGACTGAGGTGGAATCCTTCAAAGACCCTGGGCCAGAGGATAATACAGCCCAATCCGCAGAATCCTTTACAAATGCATTCTATGAGCACCTGCAGGAATGTATGGATCGTGCTATCCCAAATAAAACCAAGACTCACTTCTTCAAAAACAAGAGACTGGTCTGGTGGACCCCGGCCGTAAATAAGCTATACAACAGAAGGAGGAAGCTACTACATGACAGAGCAAAATCCCAAAAAGGGGAAGGCATCTCTGATCAGTATTAGCAAGAAACTTCGATCCCTCATAAAATCATCAAAGGCCAGTTTCAAAAGAAAAATTTCCCTGGACACTAAAGATAATCACAAGGCCTTCTTTAGTTATGCCAGGAATATGGGTGGAAACTCCCAGATATGCTCTGAATTGTTGCATAACAGTACAAAATATACCGAACCTACAGACATAGCCAACATCCTGGCAGACAGATTCAGTGCAAACTCCCCCCCTTTCTCCCCAAAGGAGCAAATGCTTATCCCAACTGAATGTAACCTCCCTGACATCACAGATGCACAGGTGAAAGCTGCCCTCTCAAAAGCAAAAAACACAGCATCTATGGGACCGGACGGTGTCCCAGGCTGTGTCTTACACGAGCTCCAAGAAGAACTGAACCCTCACATTAAGTCATTGTTCAAACTTAGCCTTACTACAGGATATGTACCCAAAGAATGGCGTACAGCTACAGTGGTCCCACTCCACAAAGGTGGTGCCACAATGGACCCTGGGAACTATCGCCCCATAAGCCTGACTAGTCTGGTCTGTAAAGCTATGGAGTGTATTATCATGGAACTCATAAACAAAGACATTGGGAGCCTCCAGACAATGGACCCTACCCAATTCAGCTTTGTTAAGGGCAGATCTTGACTCTTAAACCTAGTTGATTTCTTTGAAACAGTTACCAAAGCCATAGATGAGGGCAAAGTAGTCCACACAGCCTATCTGGACCTTGCAAAAGCCTTCGACACAATACCCCACTCGGGCATCATAAATAAGCTTACCAGTTTAAATATCATCCCCTATATCACAAGATGGGTTGCAAACTGGCTCAGAGATAGAACCCACATGGTCAGAATTACAGGTGCCATGTCTGAATCCAAACCAGTTACAAGTGGTGTCCCACAGGGGTCAGTTCTGGGACCTCTCTTGTTCGGTATATACTTCTCTGAGGTTCAGGCAAACACGGGGGATTATGGCTGACAAAGTTCGCAGATGACTGCAAACTGTGGGCCATAATTGAATTTCCAGCTGACACAAGCATCCTCCAAAAGGGTCTCACAGAGATGGATGCTTGGTGCCAGAGCCATGGCCTCAAGCTAAATGCTAAAAAGTGCATAGTCATCGCCTTTGGGAAAAACAAGGAGCCCACAAATTACCACATAGGTGGTAATCCATTAAGTATGGAAGAAGTAATTAGAGATTTGGGGACCAACGTAGATAGTAATCTCTCCTTTGATAATCACGTTGCCAAAGTGGTTAGAAAGACCTTCTATATAGCCCACCTTATTATGAAAGGGTTTGCATCTAGATCAAGAGAGGTCATTGTGCCCCTCTACTCGTCACTCATCAGGCCCATAATTGAATACAATGCCCCTTTTGGGAAGTACCTTACCCGACACCTGCAGCAACTTGAGAGACCCCAAAAGTACCTCACCAAGAGGATCATGGGCTACAAACAGATGTCCTATGCAGCTCGGCTAAAGAAACTCCAGCTCTACTCAGTTGCTTACCGCCTACTCAGAGACGATCTATGCCTGATGTACAAAGCCATGTCAAACCCAGAATTAATGGACATGCTCCACCTCAAAAAATCAAAGTCCCTTAGAGCTACATGCTCCAGGGACTTAAACCTCAACACAAAAATAAATAGGACATGCTGGAGGCACAGATTCATTTCCCAGAGGGTCCGCTCACTCTGGAATAGAATCCCAATTCATGTTAGACATAGCCCCTCGCTGACCCTCTTCAAGCAAAATCTGGACGCATGGATGGGAAATCACAGATTCACCCCTGGGATCTCTTCTGTGTCCCTGCTAGACAGAGGCACAGTAAACTAATCTTAAAAGGGCACCTTCTGTGACCTACTTTATGGAGGCACAGTAGGCTAATCTAATAGGGAGGTGGAAGCCAAATACACTCTGGCTAGGCTTATAAATGCCCTAGGGCAGATAGCCTAGTATCTACCTATGAACCTATGAACCTATGAACATACATTTTGGACAGTAGACCATTACTTGGTGTGACATTGAGGCCTTGTACTTGATGGAAGGTGTGTACTCAAGAAGAGTGAATGCTGTCAGTACCTCACAAGTTGCTTCCACAATATATTTGGAGTGTGTGCACACATATGCTTCCTGTCTTTGTTAAGGTATGTTTTCTCCATATTTGTTGTCCTAACATAGGATTCCATATTGCACATTCATTGCTCAAGTTAGGATCATATTACAGATTGTAAAAGGTGTATAGACTGCTGTAGCCACTGTATAAGGGTAATGTTTCAGACATGTCCCTACTGTAGGCCATTTGTCCCACCATTACATTAATCTCTGTCCACACATCTTGTACTGACAGGTTGTTAAGTATATTGCAGGACTTGTACATACCCTTCAGATATGCCACCATGATGAACACTGTGATGCAGTGCAATTAACAGCAGCTGATGTATTGGTAAACCTGAACAAAACAACTCCACACTCACCAGTTACAGGCTGCTGCCCCAGTCGTGTACCACAGGGACCTAAATAGTTTTGTGAGAGACGTAATGTCAGTATCCACACCTGTGTCATTGGTACAGGGTGGGAGCAGCATTTCAGCACATCAACAGTACAAACCCACAATACTAGAGCTTATGCACATCTGTTCATTACTACACTGCAGCAACAGACTATCTTATCTGACATATGTATGTAGATACTTTACAGATGAAAATGGATAAGCAACAGTGGTCCACTAATGTGCCCTGGGGCTTTACCTACATGCTTCTCATCCATTGTTTGGGTGGCACCCACCTCCACAATGCTGTCTTCAGCTTGCTGGCTTGGCTGGTGGGCAGGTATCTCAAGGCTGGTGAGGAGCTCTTCAGCATGTGTCAGTGGGGGCTGGATGGCATGACCTCCAACTGTGGATAGCTGGTCCCTCCTAACTGCAGTGGCATGCTGACAGGAGTGGTGGATACGATCTGTGAAGTGATGCCGCACTTGTTCATAATTTTGGTTGTGCAGGCCAACATCATTTACACTGTAGATGAGCTTGTTCCACAGGGCGGTCCTCTCCTGCAGATCCTAGGCCCTGCACCTGAAGAGGATGATATGATGCACTATGAGGAACTGGATTATAGCATCATTTTCCAGGGGTGTGTATGCAGGCAGGCATTCCTGGGACATTGTACCTGGAAGCCATAAACAGGAAAAAAGGTCAGAGGACCTCATACAGTTGTCCAGGTTCACAAGGTTCACATCAACAGTGAGTATTACTTGCAAATAATCCAGACTATACCATAACACTGTAAGCTATCATAGCTTGTACATCTTGGATTACACTCCTGGCCCTGACCTGTCCAGTTCCCCCAATGTTGGACACTTAATGGCACAATCCACTCCACACCATTCATTTCTGTGTAGAGGTATGACAGTGGCCATCTTCCATGTGGATGGTGTGTGGATGGTGGCATGATTGTGTTTCACTATAGTGTGTGATGGGACTGTGAGCACTTGCCTGTGTTAATATAGGAGGCAAACTGTGAAGTTCTCATGCCCCATGGAGACTTGCTGTTGTTGCCATCAGTCGGCATTATGTCCATGCTCACAATTGATGTGTGCAGGAGTGATTCTGATGTGCATATCCCCCTGTACTACTGTTGTGGACAGGGTGCCACTGTTGCTGCCTTCCTGTCTGATGCAGGTTGCCTGTATCCATGACATGTGTGTATGAGGTGTGCTTTACCTCCAGTCCAGGTTTACTTGTGTTACTGGCTCTGCAACTGTGTACAAATGTGTAGACACGGTTGCAACTGGACTTGGTGGTCTGCAAATGTCTTATTTCTAGCCATAATTAGCCTTACAGGAAGTCACCTGTGAACTTACATGCTTGCTCAGATAGAGGTGCACTTGCTTCCTAGGTGTTGTCTGCACCTACGTGTCCCTGTACAGCCACTATAGCAACCTATTATGTGATTTGTGTCTTGGTGGTGTCCAAAAAGGGGGAGTGCGCTATCGTTGGTGGAGGATGGTTGTACAGGTAAGGTACTGCTGATTCCATATAGCTACAGTGGAGATGAAGTGTACACACCACTGTTACAATGCATGGTACTTGTGCAATTGGAACATGACCCCACAAAAACACATGTCAACACAATCCCCACCTGTGATGTGTCCTATAGCCTGCTCAGTTCAATGGGGAACATAACTTGTCCTGTGGAAACATATAGGTTCATAGGAGTGTATTAGGTTAATGGCCCTGGAGCATTTACAAGCCAAGCCCACGGGATTACCCTGGCATCATGCCACCCGACCTTAGTTCCCAGTGTCTCTGTCGAGTAAAGCCAATGGAGTGATCCCTGTTGTGAATTTTCTATTTCACATCCACTCATCAAAATTTCTCTAGAAGAGGGCCAGTGAGGTGCTCTGCTTCACATGTATGGGAAGTCTATTCCATAGCATGGGCAGTCTCTGGGTTATGAACCTGCCCCTCCAGCATATGTGTAGTAATGCTCAGTACAGTAAACCAGTTGAACGTATGTGCACACCCTTACACTGGTATGTTGTGTAAACACCTGCTGAGATGATTACAGCATCCATTTGTCTTGGTTTGCACTCTAACATCATATCACATCTTCACTTGGCAATGGTTGCTCACCTTCCATGAAACAGCCTTGTTTATTTTTAAATAGAATTTTACAGGTTATTGGTCACATTTGAGGTGAGAAACATTTTGACATGACTTTCTGTGGTCTCATTGGCATACAGCACACAGATCTGGCATTCCAACAGGGGTGTGTACACTTTGACATCCAATGTATATGGATATTGATATAGCTGTTATTCATAGGCATGGACAGTGGGTCATAACACAGTTGTACACTTCTCTGATTACTACGTGATAGGCATGCCTACTGTAGTACCCATATCAGTGTCATGGCAATGCAACAATCAGTAGCAGTACATGTTTTATTTTGTTGTATGCAGTGACTGTGTGGGCATTGTTCCTCTACCATTCCTGTATGGAAGACATCCTTCCTGTGTGTGAGCAGTGGTGTTACAGACAGCAGGTAACTACACCTCTTACAACAGGGCCTGTGGATACTGACCAACTACATGTTTGCATAAGGTTCTAGACCTAGGGACAGTATGTGAGTATTGCAGTTATTTGCATTGAATACTGCTAGTTTTACAGGATTTGTGTGTACATGCTAGTTCTGCATGGAATGCAGTTTGTCTGCATAGCTCTCAACTGTGGGTCTATCCACATGATGGCCAGAGGATTGGCTGTTATGTTTTGTCTGTTCCCACACAGGTCTTGTCCCTGACATATCAGTGGCATTCTCTCCATTGATTGCTACCAGTACATGGCAACATCCATTTTGATTTCTGACTTCATATTCCTGAGTAAGGGTATGTTGCAACCAATCCTGTAACACCAGCAACTTTCATGGTGTATAATAACAATATTTCAAATATGGCTCTGTGTTTCAGCCTCTGTCCTCCACCTACATACCAGGCTTTGTCCAGATGTCATGCAATAAGAGGTTGAAAGTTAATGGTCTATCATTATTTAGTGCTGACATTCCTGCTATCATTCCAGTGATGTGGACTCCCACACAAGTTATGGGGTAGGGTCCATATTTATGAGGGCTACAGCTGGACAAAACATGTGACCCTGTACAGTCTGGAGGTCAGTGTATGGAGAACACTGTTATATGCCCTTGTAAGACATTTTATGGGGAGGGTTATTAAATGTTTTTAACCTAGGCTGTTACAACATGTGAGGGATATTAGTAATAAGAAACATTAAGGTATATGGCTGTACATTTTCATACGTTTCACCATGGGAACAGTGGTGGGCTAGAGCTTACTGTCTTGCACACAGTTCTGTTTGTCAGTGTGATAGTGATGTTTTAAGTTAAGCATTGTTATGTAATGGATACATTTACATTGTGACAACTGATACTTTTCCTCCTATGGGGTTGATTACAGAGTGTAAATGGAGGCTGATGAACTACATCTGTAATTAAGTGTTGATTGATTCTCATCTTCAAGGCAAGTGTGTTTTTCACTGTTGTACTACTTGAAGGCTTTAGCCAAGACAGCAAAGTATGTTACGTTTTGCAGATTACTGTATCATATGTTTTTATTGAGAGTTGCATTAATCAGTTATTATGTATTTTAGACACCTAAATGCTATAAGAAATGGCATAAACAACTGAAATAGTACACAAATAAACATTTATATGTATGCAAACTGAGTCTTGTGTCATGTCCTTTGAATTGTGTGTGGGTATATGTTTCATGCAATAATTCTCATTTGTAGGAAAGAATCAGACACTGGCCATTTGAAAAGGTGGCAATTTTAGGAATAATGGCTGTTTGATATGCTGTGCACCTTCTATATATACTTTCTGTATATATATCTATAAGTATTTATATATTTATATATGTATGTATGTTTGTGTGTGTGTATATATGTATATATATATATATATATATATATATATATATATATATATATATGTGTGTGTGTGTGTGTGTGTGTGTGTGTGTATATGTATCATTAGAATGTTTAGTGCTTCCACATTGTACATTCCCTATGGTAGACTGACTGTTCTGCATGATATGTTAGAGAAATCATCTCAACATTTTACAGCTCAGATGGCTTACTGGTGACTTGTGGCTATGTTGTGTGGGGTCCTAGGTTCAAGACTTGCAAGTGCTTGTTACTTTGTTGCAAGGCAGAACAGTTCAGCTGTGGAGGAAGGTATAATGGCAATAATTACAAGAGATCCCGTGTCTGGGCCTGTTCAACCCCATTTACAGTGCCTTTGGTCAGATGTTTTGCAGTGAGAGGCTCACAGTGTGGATCTGATGTCCAAATACAATACACCTACACACACACACACACACACACACACATATATATGTATATATATATATATATATATATATATATATATATATATGGAGAGATATTTATTTATTTATATATATATATATATATATATATATATATATATATATATATATATATATGCACACACACACACACATATGCACATATATAAATACATTTTCCCTACTGTTGAATGTCTGTGCTGCATGATATGTTTGAGAAAATATCGCACATATCTACAAATCAAATGGCTTAGTAGTAACTTGCTGTGCCTATGGTGTGCAGGGTCCTGGGCACAAGACTTGCAAGGGCTGATTATTTTGTTGCTGGGCAGAACAAGGGCTGTTGGATACAGAGTGATTAAAGCACTTTAAAGCAGTTGTGAGTGGGTTTGATTGGGTTTGCGTGGCGGTAAGCAGTGCTGACTTCCAGTTAAATATGCTTGCAGACAGCCTGAAAAGTGCTTAATCTGTGTAGGCATTGCTTAGCGCTGCACAAACAGGTTTAACTACTTACTACTGCTTAAAAGTGCTTACTCCCACTCATCCCCACGCTAATTTCTTTAAAAGAAAAGAAAAAAAGAGGCGATAGGAAAGTGGTGAAAAAGAGGGCACAAAGAGGGAAAGACAATAGGGAAAGTAGCTAGGGATGTGCAGGAGAGGTGTAGGTAAGGTCCATAGCTGTCCATTTCTTCTACAGCAACAGCTGTGCATATATACTGAATTTGGAGGTATATTTGGATACTCAAACCCCTGAGGGAGGGGTGAGGACAACAATAATGTGCTGTGAAGCCAGTTAGACCAGATTACATGTGTCCAGTGGACATGTGTGCGAAATGGACAGCTGTGTATGGGGCAACATTTTTTTGGGGAACAGATTGCCTTTTTGTTTTTTTAAGGTGAGAATGGGATGTTGGGGAAGGATAGTAGGTATATTTGGGGAGGTAGGTTGAGTAGGAAGACAGACAAGACAGCATACAGGGGCGGTATATGACACATGTTGGGGTAAACACCTTGGCTGGGGAGGGGTGTTTGGAAATTGGAAGCTCATGAGCTCCCAAATGGAAACAGTGGGACTGAGGTCCCCACCCATGGGCAGTCACCAGTGCACCTTCACAGCCCCAAAGGTGGCTGTGCTGGGGACTGAGAAGAAGAAGCAGGTTGACCGTCTAATTGTGCTACATGGCCCTCAAGCTGGCGTAGCATATCTCC
This sequence comes from Protopterus annectens, assembly GCF_019279795.1. Classification (NCBI taxonomy): domain Eukaryota; kingdom Metazoa; phylum Chordata; order Ceratodontiformes; family Protopteridae; genus Protopterus; species Protopterus annectens. The sequence goes on along the minus strand of NC_056731.1, from coordinate 1,292,137,801 downwards.
AACTCCCTTCGGAGCTCTCTACACACCAATCCCCGGACCTGACTTTGGGTGACAGGATCCTTTCCGCCCCTGCTCCCAGGGGGGAGATGAGTCCCATTTCCTGAGGCAGTTCCACCCAAAAGTGGTGCAGGACCAGTGGATGAGGAGGTCCTGGGGTGGGTTTTGGAACAGCTGCATAGCAAACAGAACACATGCGTATATGGAACCACAGTGTCCATTACAACAGCATGCAGATTACATTATTAGCAACAGGTCACCAATGATGGTAATTCAACATGGAACATTAATAAAAACACATTTCAATATTTGTTGAACAATAGGACATATGTCCCAACAGTTAGTTTGGTGTAAACATACCCGTTGACTTGTGTGTTTAGATTATTGTTGTAGATATGGTGGGGTGGAGGGAGAGATGTTAATTAACAACTTATATCTCCTTGCAGTGCTCAAAACTTTAATGATCATTGCTCTAATCATTATTCTACAGGTATTATTACAATACCCTATGACCTTGGTTTGGACGGTGGTATGTTTGTACACAGTGTATACTTCAACTGTCTTATAGCTAAATTCTACTTTTCTTACCTAGTAGACATGTGGAGGGAATGTTTTTTAACACTACCTGACTGTTTTTACACATATTCCCATTTTCCTAGTTGTAATTATACACATACCTCTCAATCTCTTAATGCACAGCATCTGGACAAAACTTGACAAAAATGGAGGTACAAATAGGGACATATGAATATTGCTCTTATAAAGTTTTAGACAGTTGCTAGAGTAGCAGGAGTTGTTTTAATATACATTTTCTGAAGGAGTTGAAGTCTGGCAATCAAATGTATGTCATTATTTGGTGACTTCAATCCTGAGATCATCCCACTGATTTGCCAGAAAAAAAGAAGAACAGGCCAAAAATATGAGCCAAACATCTGGGAATTCTGGGAAAATCTGTACAGTTGAGAGGTGTGATTACGCATACAGCTTACTACTACTGCCAGGATTTGAACCATGGCTGTGTCTGCTAAAAATACAACAATTTCTGTTTCATCAGAGTGACCTATTTAGACACCAGTGTCTGTTCTGTCAGTGTTTTCTGTCTAGGCCTCTCTTAGCTGTACAGTCTTACCTTGTAATTACAACAGTCTTATACAGACATTGCTAGACATATTTTTATGTAGCACAGTGTGAGAAACATTGATTGACACAACAGTGCTATTCTGATATCAGATGTTGGTGAATGCTACATGTCAGGCCATACAATACCAGAGTAAACACTACCAGTCCAGGATTTAAAACTTTATTCCCAGGCAGTTACAGTTTTCTTATCTGACAGACCTGTGGGGGGAATGTTTGTTAACACTACCTGACTGTTTCTACACATATTCCGAGATTCATAGTTAATATTATGCAACCACCTTTCAATCTCTTAATCAACACACTGTGGACAAAACTTGACAACATGGGTGTACACATAGGGACATATTTTGAATATTACTCATAAATTTGGAGAGTTGCTAGAGTAACAGGATTTGTTTTAATATACAATTTCTGAAGGATTTGACATCTGAAAATCAAATGTATGTCATTATTTTGTGACTACAATTCTGAGATCATTCCAGTGATTTGTCAGGGAGACAGAGGAATAGGCCAAAATATGAGCCAATTATCTGGACATTCTTCAAAAATCTGTACAGTTGAGAGGTATGATTATGCATACAGCTAACTACCACTCCCAGGATTCGAACTATGGCTGTGGGTGCTAAAAACACGACAATCTGAGTTTCATCAGAGTGAGCTATTTAGAAACTGCTGTCTGCTTCTTCCATGTTTTCTGTCTAAGTCGCTCATGGTTGTACAATCAGACCTTGTACTTACAACCATTTTATACAAACATTCCTAGACATATTTTTTATGTAGCACAGTGTGGGTAACAGTGGTTAACACAACATTACTATTCAGAGACTGCAACACTAAATGCCATACAATACCAGAGTAAACATAACCAATCCAGGATTTAGATCTTTATTGCCAGGTAGTTACAGTTTTATTGAAATATCACCTATATGGGACTATTACTGTCATATTGTCTGGTTTATTTAGTACAACCCATACACAGTTTTTATACTTCCAGGTGACTTTCTCCTACTTTATATTTATTTGGTATGATTACTACAAGCAGGATTGCTACTCACCAGCCTTGCAACACAGCCTTTGCAGCCTATTGGCATGGGCTTCCTGATTCACAGCCTGCTCAGCTGCAGCTGTAAAGGGAATAGAGAAATATTTAGCCATACCTATCCATCACATGCACAGGCTGGACTTTGGTAAACAGTTATTGATATGAATACCTACACACTGCTGGGACATCACCCCTCTGCCTTGCTTCGTGGACCCACTCATCCAACAGCTCCCTCTTCCTCCGCTTCAGGTCAGCATAGTGGTGCTGGACCTGCTCACCACTCCGAGGGATACCAGTGGCACTGGTGAGATCACAGGTGAGATGGTCACAGGCTTCCACTTTATATTGGGAGCCCTCGTACTGGTCCTGCAGCAGTCTCTCATCATGGTTATTTACCAGGAGTCCTACAATGACCTTGGGCTCCTGTATGCCTCAGCGCTGCACCCAGAAGCGCATGCCCTCACCAACACCTGCCATACTGCCTACAATGTGAAACTGCAACCAGTTATGAGCTGTATTCCTGCCTATGGGGTATAAATATGTTGATTCCCTGTCCTTTGCCATGATTGGACAGTTTTGAATATGCTGAGCTAAGCTAAGCTATGGGCAAACCTGCTTAGCTAAGGTTAACAGTGCTTAAAGGGACGTGTTCACACTGCTTATCAATGGGCAAATCTACTTAGCTGGGCTACTCATTGCTTAGCAGTCATATTTACACAATGCTTACACCTGGTAAGCAGAGCTGTGCAATGCTTAGCATTGCTTATTTTTTATTTTATAGACTATCTTCTGTATGGGACTGATTCATCATTCATTATATATTATACATTTGTTTACTGTCCCTGACATCCCCCACTGTGCTTTCATTACATTTATTCATGTGTGACTATACTGCATGGGACACTTGTGTTTATATGGGGGTTTCACAACTTTATTAAACTGACACCTCACATCTGGACCTACTACAGTAATCTGGTTAACAAATATATGTTATTTAGTAGCTAATTATAAAAAAAATGTTTATGTACTGCTTTCACATGCAAATTGGTAACAGTGGGGATTGAATCAGGAATGATTATTTACAACAGGGACGCTCTAACAACTACACTATTGCATTATGACTTAAGTTGGATGTCTCTTGCTATTTAACTTCTTGTACTGTTTAAGCTGGACTAAGCATAGCTAAGCAACAGGCACACCTGCGCAGCTAAGCTTAAACTTTATCGCATTTATAAAAAAAAAATATTTGTTGTGTTTTTTTATTTGTACCCTTCAGAATATCCCTGCTAATGCTGAACCTGTTATTCTATCAATTTTCTCTTTGTGGGATGATTGTTCCTTTTGACTTTGTTCACATTTCTTTCTTTGACAGGTTGGGAGGTGTGTGCTATGTGCTTATGCTAAGTGTGTTATTCTATCAACTTTTGCCTTGGTAGGGACAATTATCCCTTATGGCTTTGACCAGATTTCTTATCCTGATGGGTTGGGGGTGTTACAGGCATTCTTGCTCATTTTAAATTGCTGAAAGTCAATTCTGGAGTGGAGGGAGCATGTGTATTGTGAGAGCTCTGCTCTCAGACACACCTCCTGTGCTCGTACACGGAATCATGTCCATTTTAGAACACTGCAGCATGCCTTCATACATATGTATGGCACGCTGCCGTGCTGAACAGGAACAGTCCCTGCCATGCAGGAATAACTTATTCCTGCATGGCTGCTTGCTGAATCCGGGGGGTATATCTCAGCACTTATATGAAACATTGAAAAAGTCTATTTGATTACTGAAGACTAATTTGCTTTTGTTTTATGTCATTTTACATCCACACTTGGTATTTTCAAATTAGTTTATTCTTATAGCTGGGAAGGATCAAGCTGTCCCCTGAAAAATTTATTATATGTGTATGCATAGAAAGGGATGCTGCAAGTATGCGGTTTATTTGTTATTCTGAGGACTACAAACGTATTATACAGAAATGGAGGTAGTAGTGAAAGTGAATGAGAAAAACAGGAAAACAAGTGAAAAGAATCAGAATCAGAAGAAGTGCAAGTAAGCCTCTCTGATAATGATAAGGAAAAGAATGCATCCATGAGTAAGTATCTCATATGCCTATCTATATTGTCATACATGAGTGTGAATAGAACAGTATCATCTGACATCTTAGGTTAATCATGCGTTTTCTGATGTTTAAGTTCCTACAAGACTGCAGACATATTTTAGATACATACTCACACTCTCTCTCTCTCTCTCTCTCACACACACACACACACACACACACACACACACACACACACACACACACACACACACACACATACACACACACACACACATGCACTCACAATGCTCATCAATAGCCACTACCCTATTTTTCTTTTTTCTCTTCTATTAATGCCATCTGAAGGCAATCTGTTTCCTAATCTGTATCTGGTCCCTGTATCTTTGATCTATAAGTACATGATTATGCCCTTCACTGAAAGTGATGTTGCTAATAATTAGACTGATGCAATTTTTGTAATTAAATCAATACAACTAGTAGAGAAAGGCAGTGAAATGCTTAAATCAAAGTCGAGTTCATGACAGTTAGTAAGGAAGATTAAAGCTATGAGTTGCTAATTAGCTACTTCTTGAGTCAGGGGATTGATTCCTTCAGCCTCTATTTGCCTACTGAATGAATCTGAACTACCCTGGTAAACAAACTAAAAATGAAATAAAATAAATCTGACAGTGTCCTTAGACAACTGGGAAAATGCAATATTCTCCTCAGTTGCCTACTGCATGACATGTCTAATAACTGCATAAGATACAGGAATTTTGCAGGAGTATGGGGCACAGCCCTTATTAGCATTTTGGGCAAAACCTATACCAGTGGAAATATTCATTGCTTTACTTTTGGAGTACTGCATTTTTTATTAAATGTAGTATATCTGTAGTGAATAATTGTATACCTAGCAAGCCTGTGAATGCAACACAATCTCTTATTTTCTCCTGTTGATTTTAACATACATTATATACTATAGCACAGTATGATGTAATTCAACACAGTATACATGGACTAGCATATATGTTACATGCAAAAGTCTATCCACTTATTGGATAAAACAATCAGTAGCTTACATAATAAATTCTAAATTACCAACAAAAGCAGTTTGTTTGTCATTTTAAGCTATAAATCACTGTTAATACCAAATAAGCTGCAAATTCTTGACCACAAATCTCACATTTTGAAAACAAATCTTTGTAAATTACCTTATTTGGATTTGATTATAAAATGGGTGTTGGGATTGAATAGCAGGCATTAGCTAATTGACAATCAAACACCGAAGGGAATAAGACATGCAGAAAAAATCCTAAACAGCAGGTAACATGCAATAAATGTTAGCAAATGCACTGAATTAATTATTGGGTGTCATTTGCAGCAGTGGGTGCATGGATAATATGCCATTAAGTCATTAGCTGAGTTTCTCATCAACGAAAAAGACAGAGAAATGAAAATCTATAATCCAGTAGCATTATTTAAAAGGGAAAAGCGTTTGTTTTTAAAATAATGTCATTCTTTATTAGGGATAAATCACATCACATGTGCATGTGGGTAAAGTAAGTTTACCACTGAATGTCTTTATTTAGTCAGCTGGGCACTGAGTTTGTTCTTCTGTCAGTACTGGCCATATCTTGTCCTGTCATGAGGGTTAATAATTACCACAAACTTTAAGGGAGTCTTGCAAACTGAATTCTTCTGAACTACTGAGCACACACAGTTCATAAGCATTTGAAGGATTATGACCCAATATGTAACAAACTATACATTATGCACATCTGAACCTATATATTACATTTGTTTGACAAGAGAAACATTGGGATCCTATCTTCTCTGTCCTTGAAGTGCTTTAAAAAGATTACTCCCCCTCCATCCTGCACTTACCATTACCCTTTCACAAGTGTCCAGTGCCCTTTTAAATATCTTAGTATATTTCATTTCCACAAGCCTTTCTGTTATTCCATTGCATGGTCCACAACTTTCTCATGGAAGAAGCACTTTTGCAGAACAAGAGAACTAATGGACCTTACATTCTGCTGTCCGTGTTGACTGATAACCTTTTTTTTAATTGATTTATTTATTGACATTTGATTACTGGGAAAGTCCAACTGGGTAGATGCTCATTTTCATTAGATGTCCTCAGAGGAAAAGCTCCTTAGTATTGCAAAAAGATTTTAAAAACAATAATTTTACAATCTTCAAAAATAATACAAAATCATCCACAGTTTCAATAATTATACCAAATTAGACATAATATGAATACATTGGTTAAAAACAGATATAATTTATATGACCATGATTTAATATTTACAGAAATGTTATCCACTTTATAGAGAAATTATAGGTAAGCTGGTAGAATACAAACAGGAAATGCAATATGAAGTGATAGAAAAAAACAGAGTTATGGCATATTTAGAAAGAGGAGAAAGTTTGAACTAAAGAAGTGAGTGAAGAAGTGAGAGTAAGGAGGTGTGAGGTATAAAAAAGTATTGGTTCATATTTGAGGATATAGTTTATCATGAGCTTGAGCAGGAATAGACACATATTTTGGCTAGGAAGTCTTTTAGAATGATTTTAATGGACAAGATGGAGGATATTAACTTGATAAATAGAGATAAGCAGGTCCAGGCCTTACCAACATGGCACAAGTACAGGCCATGCCCAGCAGATTTCTTAGGTTTGTGGACAGAGAGTATTTTTTGGTCATTGGAGCGCAATGGCTGATTGGGAACATAGTTGTGTAGAATGATATTTAATGCTGGACAAGCAGATGGATGCTGGATGCTGGATAATTTTACATATAGTAAGAAGCTGTGTACAGTATGTGTTAGTTGAGGTAGTTCTAACCAATTTAGGTATTTTATTGCTATACAGTTGCGAGTTCTGAAAGGGGTGTTTGCTGCAAATGTAACCACTTTATTATAGCAATCTTCAAGTTATGATTTTTGTGATGACTGGTGGTTAGTAAGGATGGGAGTGCCATATAGTAGTGAGGGTGGGAGGTAAGTAAGTTTAGTTTTAGTTAGATTGGTGAGAATATTTTTACTCTACAAAGCATTCCTAGTTTTAGTGATTTTTTAATGAAATTTTGTATATGCAGGTCAAATTTAAAATAATTATTCACTATTATGCCCTATAACTTGCTATGAGAAATTACTTTAATGCCTGTGTTATTAAGAAAGAATTTTAAATTTTGTTTCTTCATGACAAGAGGGATTTGGGGAATAAAAGAAATAGTTTTTTTTTTTTTTTTTTGGTTGAGCATGAATTATGAGTTACAAAGCCATGTTTCAGTGGCTGCTAAAGCTTCCCGAACTATTTTTTGGAGATGTGCCAGGTACTCTGATATGCATATTAGTGTGGAGTCAACTGTGCATTGTGTTAGGAAGACCTGTTGTCTGGATGTATGGAGAGTGTTGACGAGAATGTTAAAGAGTAGGGAACCAAAGATAGGGCCTTGTGGTACATAGGTGGTGACTGAGAGGTATGCAGAGAGGGTGAAGTGCGATTTACTGATTGATACAAATTGGGCAAGTAGCTTTCTAATCATAGAAGGGTGGGCTGAGATTGACCTCGTGAGGACATTTGAAGTAGATGTTTGCTTTGACAAACTGCATCGACAGCTTTGCTCAAGTCTAGAAATAAGGATGAATTTGCTGATGTCTCTAGCTTTATTGACAGTATCTACAAAGATTAGAAGTGCAGTGTTTGTACTATAAGAAGGATGCCATTTTGTGTGGGGGATAGGAGTTCTTCCTGCAGGGTATAGTTTATTAATTGTTTTTAAGTACATTTTGGAGATAGTGGATAAGATTGCTATCGGTATAACATTAGTAATTTAAATTGAATTTCATCCTTTGTGCAGAGAGATCATGTGTGTTTTTTCCAAACAGAGGGGATGTGGGATTCCTGGATTGGCCTATTTATAAGGATTGAGTCAAGATAGGGAATGCAGTTTGAATTTTCCTCTTTTGTAAGTGATGTCATTAAATGAAGGATCGCATACACAACCATTGTTTTTTTCTTTAAGTTACATCTTGGTATGCCACTGTTTCTGTGATAGAGAAGAACCAGCACAGATTATGTGCAATGTCACTGTCAATACATGCAGCAGTTTTAATAGAAAATAAATTATGAAGCAATTCCCAAGAAATATTCTACATGTAATTACATAATGAGAGTTTAATTCTAAAAGTTTTGGCTTATACCAGATGAGTGTGAGCTACTAATACCTCTCAATTATCCATGATTTTAACTGAAATTTTTAGCTCTGTCCCTCTTAAACCCTCTGTGACGATCCCTGCTCTGGGCCAGTAATCATGGAGCCTCAATCCTCACCACTGACACTGGAGAGGGATGGCCACTAGGAACAAAAATGCATGCACACAGTATTTTCAGATGCATATATCTCTGCACCAAGCACAATTTTCCTTAAGAGCACACAGGCAGCACACTCCAGATGTGGAGCTGGACTCTCTCGCTTTCTATTTCTCTCCATACTGACCACATTGGAGCTCTGTGTCCCTGTTCCAAGTAGCTGACACACACACTTGGATAGTTGATCTTCAAACATGCATGCACACACACACACACACACACACACACACACACACACACACACACACACACACACACACACACACACACACACACACACACACACACACACACACACACCCCCCAGAAGAAGCTGGCCAGATTATAAGATCAATACGCTGCCACCAGTCAGCTGCTCAATGGCTCTTACAAGGATACCCAATTATCTTGGCTAAAATTAATACTGATACAAATGGTAGAGTTTGACCAATGTAGCAAGGGTTTCAGAAGCGATCACAGTGTGACTATGATAAGCATAAGTACTCTTAAGATGTTAAAAGTGTTCTCTAAAAGACCAGCCACAATGAAAGGTATACAAAGGTATACAAATATTTAATAATAAATAATAAATAATAACATTGAAATCATGAGAATACTGAATATCTAGTTGCAATACACACAGATTCAATCACAAGAGATATAAAAAACAACACAGTTGGATAGACTCACACAGATGCATAAAAACAATACTTAACTAATCTCACTATATTTTCCTGACTGACTAAAGAATTACTGTTTCCTAGTTAAGTTACTTACTACAGCAAGGCAAGATGAGGTGTGTGGTCGTGTGAGATATCTGTGATAGACCTTTTCTGTCAGGTTCTGAAAAGCAAAGTGCTATTGGAAGAACTCCTTCATATCTCTCACTAATATCTAAAGAATCATTTCATGGCTGGTTGTAGAATGACATCACATCTGGCCACCTGAGTAAGGTACAATACACACCCAAATATTTGCTGATATCTGTTGCAGCATCTGAAAGGTATAAAAGAATTTCAAAAAATTCCACCCTTCCAGAGTAGCAATTAGTTCACCCTGCTCTACTAGAGATGCTCCATGACCGTAAGTCTAACACCTTGCATAGTACCCAATCAAAAAGCTTAAATCTAATATGAGACATTAATTGAACCTGCTGGAGAGACAGGTATGTCTCCCAGATGCTGCCCTGTCTCTGGAATAGACTCCCCATACACGTCAAACAAACTACATCACTGACCCTCTTCAAGCACAACCTTGATGAGTGGATGGGTAACCACAAATTTGTCTCAGGGTTTCCACCTGTATCCTTCACTGACAGGGGCAACATGTGCTGACCGAGGTTTCTTTTTTGGGGATAAACTTTTGGCTAGGCATGTAAGGGCCCCAGAGCCATTAGCCTAGTAATCTCCCATGATCCTAGGATCTTATGATCCTAAGGACAATACAGAAAGACTCCTAGTCCTGGTTTTCCCAGATATTTTTGTCTCTGGCTGCAATCAGACCTGTAAGCTAAAATCTTTATGGCCTATACCAACCCATTTAATTTTCAACCTATTTTTCAAAATTAGCTGGTCTGAGATTAAACTCTTCTCTTCCAGAATTCTCTGCTAAAACATATATTTAATCAGTTATAAGAATACTGTCTGAATGTTTATCTTTTTCCTTTCCTGCAGGGCCCACTGTTGATGCAGTTTTAACACAAGCAACTTTACAAATACATTTTTAACACAAGCATCTGTACAAATCAGTGTGATAGTCAAATGACATAAAATTCTTTACAGACCTCCAGCTAGCTATGCTGGCATATATTACACATGCACTGTGCTACTCTTCCTAGCACAGATGGCACTGTAATGCCCCTGCACAGGCCCAGTAATCAAGGAGCCTCAATCCTCATCGCTGGCAACAGTGATGAACGTACACAATGGGAGGATGATATGTACACACACAGTAAAACACAAATTCCCTTAAGACCACATAGAAATCACAGTCAGCCTGGGGCTGGTTTCTCCTTCTTTTTCCAGATCCCCAATAAGACTCCTCACTGGCACAGCTATAGGGTTAGGATCTCAACCGAGTGGCCAAGCTAAGACCTCCACCACCCTCTCTGTCCAACCAGTGTTTCATCTCCCTGCCCAAGTATTTGACACACACACATACACACACACACACACACACACACACACACACACACACACACACACACACACACACACACACACACACACATACACACTCACACACACACCCACACACACACACACACACACACGTGCACACACACATGCACACACACACACACACACACACACACACACACACACACACACACACACACACACACACTTTGAGATTTGATTGATATACAAACATACACAGACTCTTGGAAAAGGCTGGCACAGGTTTACTAGCTATGCCCCCTTCTGCCCAGACTATAAGGTAGTACCAGCTGCCACCGTCCACCCTTACTTATCAGCTACTATAAGGCCCATTTGTAGGGTGTCCAATTGATATACAAACATACACAGACTCTTGGAAAAGGCTGGCACAGGTTTACTAGCTATGCCCCCTTCTGCCCAGACTATAAGGTAGTACCAGCTGCCACCGTCCACCCTTACTTATCAGCTACTATAAGGCCCATTTGTAGGGTGTCCAATCTTACTGTGTAATGTTACTATTAATCCAAATGGTAGTCTGACCTAGCAAGAGTATTTAGGATTGGCCTGTATTATGTCACCAAATACCTATGAAAGTAATCTAGGAGCTTAAATATGTCTCATAAATACCAACCACAAATATAGGTTTAAATATATTTAATAATAAATGATAAAAGAACAAGACAGTAATTAGAAAACAAACACAGTTTCTTCAGAGTTTTTAAGCAAGGGAGTATTTAAAAAACATTGTGGAACAGTCTCAAATAAATACAGAAAATATCTAAATTAATCTTTCCTATATTCCTATCTATATCTAAGAGAGATACTATGCCCTAAGTCTTACTTATAGACAACATGCATGCAAAAGTACTTAGTGGGTATTTCTAGGTCCAAGACAAGATGCAAACTGCATAGTCTCTCTCTCCCTGAGAGAGTTCTTAAATTAATAATAAACATTGCTGCTGGGTTAGCTTGGATGACATCATTCTTTGTCACCTGACGTCAGTTCCCAGGCTAAACAGATACTAACAGAATTTTAACATCTCTGTGTGAGAAGTACATAGCCCTCAGGTGTTTACAAAACTTGGAAGTTATAAAACAATAACATTCTTTTATATTTGAAACCTAGTAATTATTTCTGCTTCAAGACAATACAAAAACTTCTAGCTCTAGACATAGTGTCTGCTGCTGAACTGAAACTGAAAGATAACACAATCATAAAACACTTTAATTTCAACTTATTTCTCGAAGTTTTGCAAGTTAACTCTGTATGTTCCAGCTTCTACCATTAAAACATACATTTGCACAGGTATATAGTTTCTATGCATTTCTGTTCTTTTCCAGCAGGGTACACTGTGGACAAATGTTTGAAGCTCAGTACTGTACAAACCCTGTTCAATACACAATTCTGCACCAGTATATACACATAACACATAGTTCTCTTACATTTGTAATACAAGCATATGAATCATGTTGATATTCAGAAATGACACATGATTATTTACAACATTCCAAATAGCTGGGCTGGCAGTGTCATAGGCACAACCTCATATTATCACACCCTCCTAAAGATGGTGACTTCTGGAGAGCAGTTGGTGAATTATACTTAATACATAATGGCAGTAATTAGAATTATGGATTTATTTTACTTCAGAACAATTGATATTAATTTGCATTCTTTTATTTTGTAAATATCTCAGGTTAATAGTACTAATATTTTAGCAGTGTCCTTGGCTGTCCTTGTTTATTTTAGGATTTGTCCCTAATTCTGTTTAGATTTTTCCCAGATTTATTGAAAGCTATAGATTTGCTTGATATATCCTGTTTACTCTTTATTTTCTAGTAAGATAAGAGTGGTTTCAGTTTCAGTTAAAACTTTTGCTGGATCATGTGATCTACTGGTTATTTATTTATTTACTCATTTCTAAAAAGATAGTTGGTTTTGATTTCATATTATTCCTATATTATTCTATAGTTGTAGTCTACCTACCACGTGCTGTTCAATTTACCTATCATATTGTGTTCCTTCTATTTTTGTCAAATGCATTTTATTAATCTTTCCATATTTATACCACAAATTAAACCACGATAGATCTATGGAAGATAAACTTTGGAATTCTGAAATTGGGTCATTAAGCTCATTATTTTTCCTTCTGAATTATATTATTCCCAACTGGCTAACCTTAGTCACATTGCCAGCTGGAATGTGAGGCATGATGAGATAAAATATCATCCCTGGGCATGTGTTTTATCACTTTGTTCTACACACACGTTCAGTCAAATAGACAAGGTATTGTGTGTCAGTATAGATGATGTGTGTATGCTACCATTTATTAACTTTTACCTCTGAAGAATGCCCACTGATTCCTCAAACATGAAGTTCCCCAGTCTCCCCTACATGATGAAGCTCTGTTAAGAAAAAAAAATTCTCTCCTCCCACCCTACAAAAATAGGTAAGCCAGTAAATTTGCCATTTATTTCTGCCCATCATAACTAACTCCTCCTACTCAGTCCCACCTAACACAGCTAACTCACCAAAGACCAGGTCCACTAAGTGATCATCCTTAGTTTCCTGTTGATTTATGAAATGCTTGTGAAAGAAACTATATACATCATTAATACACATTTTTATACCAACATTATCACTACTGTGAAACAATACTGAACTGCATTAGACTGAACAAATCACCACAAATCATCTGTTTTAATGCATTGCAAAAGGTAACCATGTATTACTGAGCTGATTTAAGTAGAAAAAAAAACACATTCAGCTCAATAGTTCATGGGTGCAACAATTTTCCCCACTCATTTTTCTTTAATTATTTTCCAGTAACCAGAGAGTAAGAAAGACAGAAGCTTACTATCTTGTGCAAGTTTTTGAAGTCGCTTGCTTTCCCATTTTTACCCTTCATTATACATAATCAGTATTTTCCATAACATTTATTGGTGGATAATATGTATTTCCTGCAGAACCAATGGGTAAATAACAAAAGTGATTTCATAATTAGCACATTTTAGAACAAGTAGCTTGTAAAACAATATTTCTACCTGTGTCCAGTATTTTAACCGTGAGCAATTTTATATACAATTTTCCTAAAATATTTTAGAAAGTGAGATATCCATTACTTAGATGATGTCTACTGGATGAGTACAGATTTTTAAGAGTTTGTTGATTTTCACAAAAGCCTTATGCAAAAGTTTCCAATATAACTGTCTTTATGATGGTAAAAGTGCAAAAGATGCAAAAGTTTCCAGTATAACTGTCTTTACGATGGTAAGGGATATACAGTGAGGAACTCTGAACAGCTGTGACTTAACCTTGATTCTGATTTAGAAAACATTGGTCTTACAAATATTTTTTTCATCTGCTAGATAGACTATTACATATGTCCCTCGGTTCTGGGGTAGCAAACACATGTATTTACAGGATTTGAATGAACCAGGGTGTATTTTCAACAATGAGTTAAATAATTTCTTTAATAGTAGATTTATTCTGATATAAAATAGATTACAACTCGAAAGGCTTGTAATGATGAAGGTGATGAATATAAGTAATTGTGACAGCCTATATCTATGCACTATCTGATCTATCTTCATGATTTTAATGTCTGAGAATGTACTATCCCAATGCCTAATCTCTGTGTACCTCTACGGATTAATTAGTAAATGACTGCTATGTAACAAAAGTCCTACAGATATCTAGATGGGGAGTATTAAAATGTGACATGTTAACAAAGAAATGGCTTTAGTTAGTTTATTATAAAGCTGCAGTATTAATTATGTCTGCATTAGGAGATAACGTTTGCATTACTGAGTGAGAAAACAAGAACTCTTTGATAAAGTGTTCCACTCATATTTTTATATATATATGAATTATTTTGTAATGAAGTCTGCATTTCCTAAACACTGCTCTTGCTGTTGTGGACTAGGACAAAGAAGGTAAGCTAGTGCACAAAACTGTTCTTACAGAGTTCACTGAGAGTTGATGAAGGTTTGGAGGAAGGCAGTGCTAATATCAGAACAGACAAATGCAATTAAATGACAGTGTGTGGTGATGTGTGTATATTTCAAGGTTATTTTTTACCATAAAACCATAGTTTATGATATTAACTTAGCTCGGTCAGTATGGTACTGAAATTTCATACATACTAAATGAAGAATTTGCTCTATATCTTTTCTGTAATGCAGCCAAACAAACCAATTAATATTAGCAAAAGCAAAACATTAACAAGTCACTAGGGCACATCATTTTATTAACTGTTTATTATAACTTGAAATACAGAATCAAATATATTTTTTTTACTACAGTTGGTATACTGAGGTATCGCTAAATGGGCAAATATTACTTTAAAATGATGTTTTGTAATGCACTCCAGTGGCCACGGTAGTGCAGCGATTAGCATTGTCACCTCACAGCAAGAGGTTCTCTGGTTCGATCCTCGGCTGGGGTGCCTTCTGTGCGGAGTCTGCATGTGCTTCCTGTGATCACGTGGGTTTCCTTCGGGTGCTCTGGTTTCCTCTCCCATCCCAAAGACGGTGGTATTGGACATTCTAAATTGGCCCTAGGCATGAGTACGTGTGTGTATGTGCCTTCTGTGGAAGGTTGTGTGTCGGGCTGGCAACTCGACACCATAAAACTCTACTGCCAATCATGAGCAGACAGGTGATCCGCTGTGGTGACCCCTAACCAGGAAAAGAAGAAAAAGCAGTTTTCTAATGCACTCCATCTCCCTGGGGAGTTCTGAAGATAGAAAGAATTTGAAAATAAAGGACCATGACACTAGAAAATATGATTGAGGAATTTAGGATCTAACATTTGGAAGCAGATATGTAATGAATGATGCCCAGAGCTACTATTCTCCACTAACTGCTAATTAACAGTAAACTTACAAAGCAATGTCACCAAATTTTGTCTTGGAAAACTATCACAAGCAAGAATGCTGCAGTGTTTAAATTTCTACTTTGCTATTCTTTGCATCTGTTAACAAGGTACACAGAGGTAATGACCAGATGATATTATGTTTTATCAGTTGTGAAGTGGATGACACTCATCGTGAGTGTGTGTCCTGACTGGCAAAATTACAGCTACCCATCACACCTTGAGTGAATTATAACTAATCCATATCCATCATTGTTTGGCAATTGCCCTATTGCAGCAAAACAGAACTGATTTTATATACTATACATGCTTCTGCTTTCTGTCAGAATAGGTTTTAAATCACACAAAGCCTTTCTGATCAATAGACTGCCAGTTCAGATCTTTAAATCAATAAAGTTTAAATATTGAGTTTTATGGAATGAAAAGACCATCTTTATACCAAAGTGTAGATTGGATGGCAAACCATAATGTTCAGTACTACGTTCTGTTCTTTTCAGAATGTTCCTGAATGCATTTTGTTTAACACAGCCCACCTTCATAACTTAATACATAAAAATTATTTGGTTTTCCTGCTGTACTCTTTAAATACCATGGAGAGTTGCTTCCATGGTTATCTGGACAACAGTAGAAAAAAAAAAGCAGTAATATCAGATGGTGCAGTGGTGCAGTGGTTTGCATTGTTGCCTCACAGCAAGGGGTTCTCCAGTTCAGTTCTCAGCTGGGGTGCCTTCTGTGTGGAATCTGCATGTCCTCCCTGCGTATGTGTGGATTTCCTTTGGGGTCTCCAGTTTCCTCCCAAGTTACAAAGACATGAGTCTGGAACATTTCTCCCTGGGCCTCTGTTGAAAATTGGCTTGTTCCATGTTGGACTTTCCCAGTAAACAAATGTTAAATAAATCAAATAAAAGGTATTCGGCACCTTTGTGAGACTTATCAAAGATCCACACATCATTAATATAGAGAGCAATAACAGAACATGTCTTAAAAGGGTTGCTGTCTTTAATTGCCAGTGTATATGGGTAGACCTCATTATCTCTGTAAAGAAATGCTTGGATATCTGGATGCTATTAAAGTTAAAACAAATAAATAAATTAGCTTTTCCAAGAAAGTCTGAATGTTTCTTTGCCTTGAGTCACACAAAGAGATTTCTAAAGGTATACCTGAGAGAGAGAGAGAGAGAGAGTATGGTGGCTCCCTTTGGAATCTGCAGTATCCTACATGCAACACTTTAATGAACTCCAAGTGAATTAACAGTATCATAGTTTAGGTTTGCTGCATATGGTTTTTAGACCACAAATAATGCAGTCTCTCTTATAACTAGACCAGAACTAATGTCCTCTCCCTGATATCATATCTATACATGCTTTCCCTGAAGTAATCAGCTAAGCACTTTTAAAAGACAGACATAGGTTCATAGATTGTTACTAGGCTATTGACCAAAAGGTATTTATAAGCCTAGCCATATGCACCCAATATAATGGTAGAGAAACCCAATATAAAGGATCTTTCCTAGACTTGAGATCTTAGTTAGCAATGACTGCCCATATCTAGGAGGGTCATAAGTAAAATCCCAAGCAAGAGTTTATGGTTTCCCATTCAGTCATCCAGGCTACTCATAAACAGGGTCATAGAGGGGCTCTGATGTGAATTGACAGCTTATTCCAGAGGAGTAGCAACCTCTGAGAGACATATATGTCTGTCCAGCAGGTCCTATTTATGTCACAGGCCAGGTTAAGGTCCACGGAGTGGATGAGCCTTGTCCCGTTAGAATTGCAGATGTGCAGCACTTCCATTAGGTTTGGATCCAAATTGCTCTATAGGCCAGGCACAAGTCTACTCTAAATAGTATGTATGCTACTGAGTACAGTGACAGTGACTTCAGTCTGTCAATGTATGACGTGCTGGAGACCCTGAATTTTCTTGATTAGAAATCTCTGAGGTCTCTCAAGTTGCTGCAGGTGCCTGGTAAGGTACATTCCAAAGGGAACATTGTACTCAGTTATTGGCCTGATGAGGGTTGAGTACAGGGGAATTATTACCTCTTTCACTCTTGAGGAAATGCCTTTGCTAAAGAGATGCACAGCATAGAATGCCTTCCTTGCCACAGTAGACACATGATGGTCAAAGTTTAGGCTACTATCAACTTGATTTCCCAAGTCTTTCACTATTGAGTTGTTACTTAGGGTATTATTATTTATATGATAACCTGCAGAGATATAGTTTTCACTGAAGGCGATGATAATGCATTTCTTAGCATTTAGTTTGAGTCCATGGCTTTAGCACCAGTGATTGGTCTGTGTAAGTCCCTCTTGAAGTATATTGACATAGTTTGGGGATTCAATGATTGCACCTAATTTGCAGTCATCATACAAACATAGTCAGTCATAGCCCCTCTGTTTTGGCCTGAACTTCTGAGAAGTATATTCCAAACAATAGGGGGCCCAGTACTGACCCCTGTGGACCTCCACTGCTGACAGGTATGCTGGTTGAGGTAAAGTCCCCAAATTTGACTGAGTGTGATCTGCCGGTGAGCTATTTAGCAACCCACCTGACAACATAAGGGTTGATATTCAACAGGGAGAGTTTATCAATGATGCCGGAATGTGGGATTGTGTTGAAGGCCTTGGCTAAGCCAAGGTAGGCTGTATGTACAGATTTGCCTTCATATATGGCTCTGGTAATATTTTCAAAGAATTGAAAAAAGAAACACAAAACAGGGTAAGGTATCACCTCATAAAAGTAAACTGAAGTCCAAACAAAAAGAGGTAGATACTGCAAGACAATCGAAGCCAACCAGGAACTGCAAACCAAAGATGAGGTAAAAATCCTTTTATTCCTAGGAACAGTAAGCGCTTTCGCGTTGCTCAGAACGCTTCATCAGACTTTAATAAAAAACAAATGTGCTTACTCCACTTAAATATTCAGAGCCAACCAATAAAATATGTACATTCAAAACAACCAGTAAGAACAGTAGAAGTTGTCACATGAAAAGCATTTCTAAAAAACATTTTTATATCAAAACAACCAATAAAGACAACAGAAGTTGTCACATGAAAAACATTTCTAAAAAAACATTTTTAAAAGGTGTATGAACAGTAAATAAAAAACTACACAAAAAGTGAACAAAAAGGGGGGTGGGGGTTAGAGATCCCACTAGAGAAAAGTATATAAACAATATATATATATACATTATAATTAAAACTCTATATGAAAAGACATATTATAGTATTTGTATAGCTATAATAATATGTGTGTGTATAAGAAAGAACAAATACATTCATCATACTTCTATGTCAATATATATATATATATATATATATATATATATATATATATATATATATATATATATATTGTGTCTACTAACGTCTGAATGGCCTATCTATCAAGAAGGGTTTCAAGGACAGTTTAACATTGAGGCCATGCCCTTTATCAGCTCTAAACTTAATGATCCATTTAACCTCTTCTTTCTCAGTGGTATTGTTAATGTTACCCAACCTTTCAGTTACCTGTAGGTGTCCTATAACCATAAAACTAAAAATATGTGTAGATCCATTCTGTATAACATGTCTAGCTAGGGCATTTCCTTCATTTTCTTTGTGAATAGCATAGACATGTTCTCTAATTCTTTCTCTCAGAGTTCTATTGGTTTTTCCCACATAGAAACTCTGGCATTTTTTACATACAGCTAAATATATAACATTTCTAGATCTACAATCTGCATAGTCATTGAACTCATATTTAATATTACTATCAGGGTGTATAAATACATTGGAGTTCATGATAAAATCGCATTGGTTACATTCCTACAAGCGTATGTACCTTTCCTATGTGAAATAATCTTATTGCTGTTTTTTCTTTCATAGCATAACAAACGTTTAAGGGATTTTGTGTTCTTGTAACTAATAGCAGGCCTATCACCCACTATTTCCTTGATGTCATCATCTAATAATAAAATATTCCAATTCTTCTTTATTATATTAACAACAGAATTATTGGTGTTAGTATAAGGAATTGATAACCTTTTTCTCCTATCTCCCATCCTAGTTGGACGCTCATACATAGTGCTATCATTCTTAATAAAAGGTGATGCTATTCGCTCACTGCATGTTTCTTGTATCACTAGTAGATCCTTATTAAGATATCCTCTATCAATAAATTCTTGCTGCATGGTATGAACTGCTAGAGATAAAGCATCATCCTCACTTATGATACGTGAATGACGTATCAATTGATTTTTTACAATGTTCTTATGGATATGTGGAGGGTGCATACTAGTCCTGTGTAGAATAACATTTCTTCTACAGGGTTTTTTATAAATATCTGTTGTTAAACGACCTCTGTCTAAAATTAATGTAACATCTAGGAAATCTATTTTAGTGGGTGAAGTTGTAGTAGTCAAAATTAGGAAAGCAGTAGTTCCATTAATATATAAGATAAACTCTTCTAAAGTTTCTATATCTCCTTTCCAAATCAAAAAAATATCATCCACAAAACGTCTGTAATGCCTAATATGACTCGAAAAACTCATATGCTCTAATATATAAGTGACCTCCCAATATGCCAATACAAGATTGGCATATGAGTTGGCGCAGGATGTCCCCATCGCCACACCTTTAGTCTGCAGGTAGTATTCACCATTGAACAAAAACACATTATTGTTCAAAACAATCTCCAATAACATAGTAATCTTTATAATCACATTGTTGCTCATTCCTTTACTCATCAGGAATAATCTCAAATAATCTAGTCCTACATCATTAGGTATACAAGTGAACAGGGAGGCAACATCTAAAGTTACTAAAATATCTGGCTGTGATGGATCATTATTGCCATTGTAAACTGACAGAGTTTCAAGAAATTGTTTAGTATCTCGTAAAATAGAACTAGTGGAGTCTACTATGGGTCTAAGTGTCTTCTCTAAGAAAATTGAGATAGTTTTAGTTATCCATCCTCGACCTGAAACTATGGGTCTAAGTGGAGGATTAGTCATGGTCTTGTGTATCTTAGGCAAGCCTCTAATGACCGGTATAACTGGATTCTCAATCAAAAAATATTTTTATAGATTTTCATCAATGACATCACACATTAGCATGTCATATAGATCTGCATGCACAGAGCTAATCAACCTATTCAAGCCCGGCTTATCTAACTTTTTATATGTAGATTCATCAGACAACATTTCAAGCATAGTGTCATTATAATAACTACTATCCAACAACACAATTGCTCCACCCTTATCTGCTGGTCTTATTGTTATATTTACATTTCTCTGTAACTCAAATAATGCCACTCTCTCTTCACTGGACAGATTATAAAATTCAGGTCTCTTATCATTGCTTTCAAAATACTTCAACAAATCATTTGTACAAGCTCTTTCAAAGCTTTCTAATAAAGGATGTAAATTAGGAATGAACACAGAAGGTTTTTTAAAAATATTATCTACAGTATTACTAGCAGTACCATTATCAAAAAGCATTCCCAGTGCTACATTTCTAGTAAATTACTTAATATCTATTATAAGCTCACTAACATCCACTTCCTGCGAAGGGATGAAGGATAAACCTTTACTTAACAACTTACTTTCAAACTCTGTCAGTGTATACTGTGATAAATTAACCACTAAGTCCGTATCACAGGTTTCAGAGCCTTTTTCTGGAACTCGAATGGTCCTCGCTTACTGTTCCTAGGAATAAAAGGATTTTTACCTCATCTTTGGTTTGCAGTTCCTGGTTGGCTTCGATTGTCTTGGAGTATCTACCTCTTTTTGTTTGGACTTCATTTTACTTTTATAAGGTGATACCTTACCCTGTTTTGTGTTTCTTTTTTCAATATATTGCCTTTTTATTCACATCGGGGACATGACAGAAGAAACCAGGAATATAAGTGATGAAGCAGCAGAGTCTACAGCATCTGAATTAACGAAACTGATTTTTGTGAGTAACAACCCTTTACTGAAACTGTCATATATGGAACTAGCAAAAGCAGCTAGAAAAAGTACAGATGCAGGTTTACAGATAGATACCATGCAATTAATGAAGAGACTGGAGGATATCATGAGTAAAATCAAGAATATACAGTGGCAAAAGAAACATATGGAAGCCTGCATTCAATTTAAAATAGTACCTAGAGGGCTACGTATACTCAAAATGCCCACTTTTGGCTCTACCTATCCTGATCTGCTTTCCAAATGGCAACAGCTGAATTTGGAAACTAGCTTTGGGTATATGAGAATTTTAGTGGAACAATACTCATACATTGAACTGGAGCTACAAAAAGAGGTACAGATTATAGAAAATAAACTGGTTAGAATTCTAACAGATTTGCAGAAACGTGATTTCTTTGCAGAAATAACCAGTACTTTGCAATCACTAGACCACAAGCTTATTTTGGCCAAGAAAAAGAAAATGGAAAGAGATTGCTCGGATTTCTCGAAGGGGAATGTCTTTTCTTGGCCGAGGGAGTCCTTCAGGAACACTATTGCTGAGACACATCATCCCATTGAAGCACCCTTGCTCGTGAGCGCGGATCTAACTACACCCTCCATTTCCTGTGCAGCGCCTGCTCTTCCTGATAGCGCTGAACACTCGACTAGAGAATCCAACGTGCATTCTTCTATAAACAGCAGCTTTCAAGCTACTACATCGACTGCTGAAAAAGTTGTTCGTAGAAAAACCGTCACAGCTATAGGAATAGAAACTGGCACGCAAATGAGGGAAGATCCCACTCTCGTTTTTCCACTCCCTTTTTGCATGGAACAGAGACAGTCCTGGACTCCACACCAGAAATCCAGGAAGAGGAAAATCTCAGGAGGACCGTTCGAGTTCCAGAAAAAGGCTCTGAAACCTGTGATACGGACTTAGTGGTTAATTTATCACAGTATACACTGACAGAGTTTGAAAGTAAGCTGTTAAGTAAAGGTTTATCCTTCATCCCTTCGCAGGAAGTGGATGTTAGTGAGCTTATAATAGATATTAAGCAATTTACTAGAAATGTAGCACTGGGAATGCTTTTTGATAATGGTACTGCTAGTAATACTGTAGATAATATTTTTAAAAAAACCTTCTGTGTTCATTCCTAATTTACATCCTTTATTAGAAAGCTTTGAAAGAGCTTGTACAAATGATTTGTTGAAGTATTTTGAAAGCAATGATAAGAGACCTGAATTTTATAATCTGTCCAGTGAAGAGAGAGTGGCATTATTTGAGTTACAGAGAAATGTAAATATAACAATAAGACCAGCAGATAAGGGTGGAGCAATTGTGTTGTTGGATAGTAGTTATTATAATGACACTATGCTTGAAATGTTGTCTGATGAATCTACATATAAAAAGTTAGATAAGCCGGGCTTGAATAGGTTGATTAGCTCTGTGCATGCAGCTCTATATGACATGCTAATGTGTGATGTCATTGATGAAAATCTATATAAATATTTTTTGATTGAGAATCCAGTTATACCGGTCATTAGAGGCTTGCCTAAGATACACAAGACCATGACTAATCCTCCACTTAGACCCATAGTTTCAGGTTGAGGATGGATAACTGAAACTATCTCAATATTCTTAGAGAAGACACTTAGACCCATAGTAGACTCCACTAGTTCTATTTTACGAGATACTAAACAATTTCTTGAAACTCTATCAGTTTACAATGGCAATAATGATCCATCACAGCCAGATATTTTAGTAACTTTAGATGTTGCCTCCCTGTTCACTTGTATACCTAATGATGTAGGACTAGATTATTTGAGATTATTCCTGATGAGTAAAGGAATGAGCAACAATGTGATTATAAAGATTACTATGTTATTGGAGATTGTTTTGAACAATAATGTGTTTTTGTTCAATGGTGAATACTACCTGCAGACTAAAGGTGTGGCGATGGGGACATCCTGCGCCAACTCATATGCCAATCTTGTATTGGCATATTGGGAGGTCACTTATATATTAGAGCATATGAGTTTTTCGAGTCATATTAGGCATTACAGATGTTTTGTGGATGATATTTTTTTGATTTGGAAAGGAGATATAGAAACTTTAGAAGAGTTTATGTTATATATTAATGGAACTACTACTTTCCTAATTTTGACTACTACAACTTCACCCACTAAAATAGATTTCCTAGATGTTACATTAATTTTAGACAGAGGTCGTTTAACAACAGATATTTATAAAAAACCCTGTAGAAGAAATGCTATTCTACACAGGACTAGTATGCACCCTCCACATATCCATAAGAACATTGTAAAAAATCAATTGATACGTCATTCACATATCATAAGTGAGGATGATGCTTTATCTCTAGCAGTTCATACCATGCAGCAAGAATTTATTGATAGAGGATACCTTAATAAGGATCTACTAGTGATACAAGAAACATGCAGTGAGAGAATAGCATCACCGTTTATTAAGAATGATAGCACTATATATGAGCGTCCAACTAGGATGGGAGATAGGAGAAAAAGGTTATCAATTCCTTATACTAACACCAATAATTCTGTTGTTAATATAATAAAGAAGAATTGGAATATTTTATTATTAGATGATGACATCAAGGAAATAGTGGGTGATAGGCCTGCTATTAGTTACAAGAACACAAAATCCCTTAAACGTTTGTTATGCTATGAAAGAAAAAACAGCAATAAGATTATTTCACATAGGAAAGGTACATACGCTTGTAGGAATTGTAACCAATGCGATTTTATCATGAACTCCAATGTATTTATACACCCTGATAGTAATATTAAATATGAGTTCAATGACTATGCAGATTGTAGATCTAGAAATGTTATATATTTAGCTGTATGTAAAAAATGCCAGAGTTTCTATGTGGGAAAAACCAATAGAACTCTGAGAGAAAGAATTAGAGAACATGTCTATGCTATTCACAAAGAAAATGAAGGAAATGCCCTAGCTAGACATGTTATACAGAATGGATCTACACATATTTTTAGTTTTATGGTTATAGGACACCTACAGGTAACTGAAAGGTTGGGTAACATTAACAATACCACTGAGAAAGAAGAGGTTAAATGGATCATTAAGTTTAGAGCTGATAAAGGGCATGGCCTCAATGTTAAACTGTCCTTGAAACCCTTCTTGATAGATAGGCCATTCAGACGTTAGTAGACACAATATATATATATATATATATATATATATATATATTGACATAGAAGTATGATGAATGTATTTGTTCTTTCTTATACACACACATATTATTATAGCTATACAAATACTATAATATGTCTTTTCATATAGAGTTTTAATTATAATGTATATATATATATATATATATATATATATATATTGTTTATATACTTTTCTCTAGTGGGATCTCTAACCCCCACCCCCCTTTTTGTTCACTTTTTGTGAACTTTTTTATTTACTGTTCATACACCTTTTAAAAATGTTTTTTAGAAATGTTTTTCATGTGACAACTTCTGTTGTCTTTATTGGTTGTTTTGATATAAAAATGTTTTTTAGAAATGCTTTTCATGTGACAACTTCTACTGTTCTTACTGGTTGTTTTGAATGTACATATTTTATTGGTTGGCTCTGAATATTTAAGTGGAGTAAGCACATTTGTTTTTTATTAAAGTCTGATGAAGCATTCTGAGCAACGCGAAAGCGCTTACTGTTCCTAGGAATAAAATGATTTTTACCTCATCTTTGGTTTGCAGTTCCTGGTTGGCTTCGATTGTCTTCGAGTATCTACAATATTTTCAAAGAAGTCCACCAGGATTAACAGGCATAACCTGCCTTTGACAAAACCAAACTTTGATAGATCAAGGGTTTGGCCATCACCTATATGCTTATTTATAGGGTCCATGTAGAATCATTCCATGGCCTTACAGATAAGGCTGGTTAAGCTTATGGGTCTGTAGTTACCAGGGTCTGTTTCTGTATATCCTTTATGAAGGGGGATGACAGATGCTGTTTCCCATTCAGCAGGAAGAAAACCAGTATTCAGACTGGTTAAAGAGAGTGCATAATGGAGTTGTTAACTCATGTTTTAGACCATTTAAGACACAACCTGGGATGCCATCTGGTCCCATACAGGCTGTGTTTTTGACCTTAGAGAGAGCATTAACGACTTGCTCTTTGGAGATGCAAGGTATAGGAGATGTAGATGGAATGCTTTGTGGAATGTGAGGAGGGGACAGTAGGGTGAAATTTTTGCCAAACCTGTCAGTTAATAGGTTGGCTATTTTCTCAGGATCATTGTGTGTGATGCCATCCACAGCTAGTTCAGCACACATCTGGGTCCTACCTTTTAGGTTATGGATATAGCTGAAGAATGCCTTAACCCAGCCACTGGGGATGCACAAGCCAGTATTTTTTGTACTAGTCTCAAGCCCGAATTAATGGTGAGGGTTACGTCAGGAAGGGCATCTGGTGTAAACATTGTGCCAAATCAAATATTCAGACAATACACATTTTCATAATGAAATATTTGAGGCCTAGGTTAACAATGACCACCACCAGTACTGTTAGCCAACAGGGTGCTGGTGGAAATTGGGCCACTGTTGGCCAAAGGAGAAGAAGAGGGGGAAGGCATGCCTGGAGGAAGTAGGAGAGGGGGAAGGTTAGGATGTGGAGGTGAGGGTAGCAATGTTGACAGTAAAACTGGTAAAGGGAGAGAGCTAGTTGATATGATGGAAAGAAGTATGGTTGGTATATTATGCATGCAAGAGGCCAAATGGAAGGAGAGTAAAGCCTGGTGTATTGGAGGAGGGTTGAAATTGTTCTACCATGGTGTGTATGTGAGGATAAATGGGGTTGGGGATATCCTGAAGGAACAGTATGTCAAGAGTGTTTTGAAGGTGAAAACAGTGTCAGATAGAATGATGTTTATGAAGCTGGAAATTGATGGTGTGATGATGAATGTTGTTACTGCATGTGCCACGTAGGTTGGGTGTGCCATGGAGGACAAATAAAAATTTTGGAGTGAGCTGGATGAAGTGGTGAAGAATGTATCCTGGGGTGAAAGAGTGGTTATTGGAGCTGATTTCAATGGCATGTTGGTGAAGGGAACAGATGGGATGAAGAGGTGATGAGTAGGTATGATGTTAAGGAGAAGAATGCAGAAGGCCAGATGGTAGTGGATTTTGCAAAAAGGATGGACATGGCTGTGGTGAATATGTATTTCAAGAAAAGGGAGGAGCATAGAGTGATGTAAAAGAGTGGAGGAAGATGCACACAGGGCCAGTCTGAAGGAGATTGGAGACTGCAAAGTTGTGACAGGGGAAAGTGCAGTTAGGCAGTATAGGATGGTAGTTAGTAGGATGATGTTGGTGATCGAGAAGAACAGGAGGAGAGTGAGGGCAGTGCCAATGATCATCTGGTTGAAGCTGAAAAAAAGATGACTGTAAGGTGGTGTTCAGGAAAGAGTTAAGACAGACACGGTTGGCAGTGAAGAGTTACCAGATAACTGAGCACCTACAGCAGAGGTAGTAAGAGAGACAGCTAGAAAGGTGCTTGGTGTGACATATGGACAGAGGAAGAAGGACAAGGAGACCTGGTGCTGGAATGAGGAAGTACAGGAGAGTATACATAGGAAAAGGATGGTGAAAAAGAAGTGGGATTGTCAGAGAGATGAAGAAAGTAGACAGGAGTACAAGGATATGAGGCATATGGTAAAGAGACAGGTGGCGAAGGCTAAGCATAAGGCTTATGACAAGTTGTATGAAAGGCTGGACACTAAGGAGGGAGAAAAGGAAGTGTACCAATTAGCTAGACAGATGCCATGAGCTGGGAAAGATGTGCAGCAGGTTAGGGTGATAAAGGATAATGAGAGAAACATACTTACAAGTAAGGAAAGTGTGTTGAGCAGATGGAAAGAGTACTTTGAGGGGCTGATGAATGAAGAGAATGAGAGAGAGAGAGAGAGAGAGAGAGAGAGAAGGCTGGAAGATGTGGGGATAGTGAATCAGGAAGTGCAATGCATTAGCAAGGAGGAGGTAAGGACAGCTATGAAGAGGATGAAGCATGAAAAGGCTGTTAGTCTACCTGTGAAAGCATGGAGGTGTTTAGGACAGATGGCAATGGAGTCTTTAACCAGATTATTAATAAAATCTTGGAAAGTGAGAGGATGACTGAGGAGTGGAGAAGAAGTGTATTGGCACCAATTTTTAAGAATAAGGGTGATGTGCAGAGCTGTAGTAACTACATAGGGATAAAACTGATCACCCACAACATGAAGTTATGGGAAAGAATAGTGGAAGCCAGGTTAAGAAGGGAGGTGATAATTAGTGAACAGCAGTATGGTTTCTTGCCAGGAAAGAGCACTAGAGATGCAGTGTTTGCTCTGATGGTGTTGATGGAGAAGAATAGAGAAAGTCAGAAGGAGTTGTACTGTGTCTTTCTGGACTTAGAGAAAGCATATGACAGGGTGCCTAGAGAGAAGTTGTGGTACTGTATGAGGAAGTTGCGAGTGGCAAATAAGTATGTAAGAGTGGTACAGGATATGTACGAAGGCAGTGTGACAGTGGTGAGGTCTGCGGTAGGAGTGACAGGTGCGTTCAAGGTGGAAGTGGGATTGCATCAAGGATCACCTCTGAGCCATTTCTTGTTTGTAATGGTGATGGACAATTTGACAGACGAGATCAGACAGGAGTCCCCGTGGACTATGATGTTTGCAGATGACATTGTAATCTGTAGTGAGAGTCAGGAACAAGTTGAGGAGACCATGGAGAGGAGGAGATATGCTCTAGAGAGGAGAGGAATAAAGGTCAGCAGGACTAAGGCAAAATATAGTGTGTGAATGAGAGGGAGGGCAGAGGAATGGTGAGGATGCAGGGAGTAGAGTTTGTGAAGGTGACTGAGTTTAAATACTTGGGATCAACAGTTCCGAGTAATGGTGAGTGTAGAAGAGAGATGAAGAAGAGAATGCGGGCAGGGTGGAGCGCATGGAGAAGAGTGTTAGGAGTGATTTTTGATAGATGAGTACCAGTAAGAGTGAAAGGGAAGGTCTACAAGATGGTAGTGAGACCAGCTATGTTATATGGGTTGGAGATAGTCACACTGCAGAAAAGACAGGAGTCAGAGCTAGAAGGGGCAGAATTAAAGATGATAAGATTTGCATTGGGTGTGACAAGGATGGACAGGATTAGAAATGTGTAGGTTAGAGGGTCAGCTCAGGTTGGATGGTTTGGAGACAAAGCCAGAAAAGCAAGATTGCATTTGTTTGGATATGTACTGAAGAGGGATGCTGGGTATATTGGGAGAAGGATGCTAAGAATGGAGCTGCCCAATAAGAGGAAAAGAGAAAGGCCTAAGATAAGGTTTATGGATGTGGTGAGAGAAGACATGCGGGTGGTTGGTGTGACAGAGCAAGATGCAGAGAAGAGTAAATGGAAACAGATGATCCACTGTGGTGATCCCTAATGGGAGCAGCTGAAAGAAAAAGAAGGTATAGCTGAAGAATGGCTTATGGTTATCCTTAGCTATGGTTGCAAATTATTTTTCAAAATTCCCCTTAGAGGATTTTACAAGTTGTCTTATTTGTTTGTTCAAGGAGAAGAGGGTGTTCTTCCAGTACTGTGACATCTCTTTTTTTATTCTTAGGCAACAACTTCTTCCACTTGTATAATGTATGGACTTAGATGTCCACCAGGAAGGTTTGTTTGTTCTTGAGGATCTTGTTTTGATCCTATCAGGTACAGCTGTGTCAGTACATTTGTATAAGTGTATGTACAGGGCATTTGTGTATACCTTAGTATAGTTGTCAATGCCATCTGTGGGAACAGGAGCTTGGAAGTTATTTATGCCATGCCTTTGGAGTGTATAATTAGCTTTGGTGAAATGTTTAGCTTGATTTCACCTAAGAGGCATTCAGGTGTTATATCTTCTTCAAATGTGACTGACTTGTGATCAGATTTAACCAGTGAGGGTCCTAAACTTGTGGTGGTGCAATGGTCACCCATGTTGGTGAGGACCTGGTTGAGAATATCTGAGCCATTTGTGGGGATGCATACTATTTGTTCCAGAGCATTACTATTAACAAACTTCATGAATCTTTGTGTAAGCATGTTGGTACTCATTTAAATTCCTAGTCAATGGAGAGATAGTTAAAATTGACAGTGACTGGAATGTTTGGTTGTAATTTGATTGACTCAAGTAGGTCAAAATAAGCATTATAGGTATCTTGGTTTATTGAAGGGGCTTATAGCTAATGATGACTTGAAGTGGGGGGGGGGGGTTACCCATAATTAGTTGAACTTGGAATAACTCCATGGAGTGTTCCTTTCTATCCAGTCTAGAGGTGTATTTAGCTTTAATAGATAGAGATACTCCTCCTCCTTTGGCTCTCACATTGTGTGGTCTGAAAGTGTGGAAGACATTGCAGCATTGCAAAGCTGGGTTATCTCTGAGGCCCTGAACCAAGTTATGACTGTACAGACATCAACATCCTCCAAGGAGAGGAGAGGTGTGCTTCCAGAGAGTGCAGTTCCTGATTTAAACTCCTAGCATTTAGCAACACAACCCTTAATTTATTTCTGAGTGATATTTTCACATCAGAAATTTTGTTCTTGAGACCTTGCCTAAAAAAGGAACTCTTGGGGAGGTAATTACCTTAGCCAGTAACCAAAAGCCTAGAGGAGACATTGAACATGCACAATACGATAAATCCAAAAACTTAGTCACAAATTTCCAAAGTTCCAAATTCCTACTGCACAGAAAATAGTATGTTCTTCGCAGTAAATACTGCTGCAGGATAGCATTGCTGCATGAGCCTTAGCTATACGGGTTATATTCTGTTAAGGATATGACAGCCATCCAGCTTCCAAAGCATCAGGTCACCTTTCATCCACCCAAACTATCAAGATGCTCAAGCTGAGATGACTAAAAGACAGGTTTGGATGGGAAGTCCTTCAGAGCTTTCCTGTCGATGAAGAGTATGCTCCTCTGAGACTTTCGAGGATTGACAGTCAGCTTGTACTTTGCTTTGCTGGGTAGATAAGCTCTCCTTTGGAAAAAAAAAATTTCTTATATTTACTGATGTTTAATTACCTTCCTCTTCAGAAAAGTTATTTTAAAGCTAGGAATGGTGTCTTTTAATGTAATGTCTTGAGACTGTAATGCACTTTTAAATGGAGCACTCTTTTTTCTGTCAGTTTAAAAACAGTGTAAAGTAAGGGATAAAATCTTTCTGTGGGGAAATTTTGTTTATTTTTCCATGTGGGTCTGCCATAGTGTTGAAACTACTTCTTACTGTGTTTATTCTGTCAAAAAAGTAACTTTTATGGACTGGTAGTTTTGCCGGCATTTGCTACTTGTCTTCCCTGGGAGTAAGCCACTATTTTTGGCTTGAACATGGAACAGATTATCTGTCAAATGGTCAGTCCTTTTTCTGGCCATAAAATAAAAAGTTAAGTAAACAGCCTTTGCCACCACAGCAGGCTAGTAATTTGCCTCAGAGCAGGTGGGTGATTATGCTGTGGCCATTTGTTGTACGTCACATCACTCATCTTTTACTCCAGATCACTCTGGTTCAGCACGTACAGCCACTATAGACCAGGGTCTAGCACATCCTCTGTGGCTCTTGTTGGTCCTAAGAGAGGGAACAAGGGAAGGATTCCCTGTTGTGTCAGAATGCTCTGCCCATCCCTGGGGAAGCAGTGGATTCACAGTTGTCCCCAATTTCCCTGTCAAAAAGAAATAGAAAGCCAAACATGGATAAGAATAGTTTACTGGGACTGTCTCAGGTTTAATTCAAGGTAGTGATCCATCCTGTAGATTAGTTTGTGGTAAAAGAAAGAGGAATGCTTATTTTCCTGAAGAGATTCAAGATTCTGAATCTGAGCAGGAAAAATCAGAGATGGATTCAAGGTTCTTTCTCTGAAACTATCGCTAGATTGTGACAGTGTTTTCAGTGGGAGAATGTTGAGGTTTCTCAGTTCTTCAAAAAATATTATGAGTTGCTAAAGAAGGATTTTTCAGAACTTTCTCCCATTTCTCCTGTCCTGTCTGCTTTAGACAATGTGTGTCTTACTGCCTTCAGTTTTCCTGATAGTCAGCCAGCTGCCTCTAAAAGACAGATAGGATGCATAAAGTTCCTCAGTCTTTTAAATTTCTAGGCGCTATTCCCAAACCTGGCCCAACCGATATAGTTTTAGTTGACTCCAGTGCCGCTAAGCACTTAATTAATTCCAGTCCTAATCTTTCTAATAAAGATGGAAAAATTATTGCTATGTCTGTGAAAAAGTATATTCTTCCTCAACTTTGATTTTCAGAATTTTAAATTGTCAGGCTGATATGTCATAGTTTGCTCTGACATATTGTGAAATATGAGGAATGTTTACCTGCAGTTTCTTCTTGTGAAGAAAAGTCTACTTTTAAATAACTTAGTTTTTTTTTTTCATTTGTGCAGGTCACTAGTCATTGTTTGCGGTGTCTGTATGACTCTGTTGATTCTTCTTTCAGAGCTATGGCTACTGGTACTGTTTTTAAAGAAATTTGCTTGGCTGCATTCTCAAAACCTCACAGACAATGTAAAAATGAAATTTTAATTTCTCCCATGGATACAAATTTAGCATTTGGCCCCTCTGCTGCAGAGATGATCAAAAATTGTGAAGAAAGGAGCAAGCTGAACCAGGAAATCTCTAAGATTTTTCAGTGTTCCTTTTCCAAATTGTCCTATAGATTTCCAAATTGTGCAAGGGATTTACTTTCTCCTCATCCAATTTTGGCAAAAACAGAATAAACAGTCACAGGAAAACGCAGGTAAACAGACATTTAAGAAGTGGCAATGGGGTTCCAAAATGCAGTCTCAAACCTCCCAAAACCAAGGACATTCCAACAAGTCTGAATGACTATTAAAGAGACCTTGTGACCCCCTCCCACTCTGGCCCCTTTTCTTCTTCAGAAAGTCTGAATCTCTATTTTTCTCTTTGGCAGCAGATTATTTCAGACAAATGGGTTATGAAAATCATTCCTCAGGATTACAGATGGCAGTGGGAGGAAATTCCTCATTTCCAGGGGTCATTCATCATCCTGCAGATAAGATTATTTTGTTTCCTCCTGTTCTTCATCACATACTTTCCAAGTGAGTGATAGAACCAGTTCCTCCTTGTCAGGTGGGGAAGCATTTTTATTCAAGGATGCTCCTAGTGCAAAGAAAGAACATGCTTGAAGACTAGTTCTAGATATTTCTTTCCTAAACCTGTTTGTGATTGTGCCCATATTCAAAATGATGTCACTTCACAACCTGTTACCTCTTTCTCTTTCAAGTTTCCCAATAACACTACACTTAAAAGATGCTTATCACCACATCTCTATTCATTCTCATGCCATACCTTTCTTAATGTTTTAGGTGTCTGAATCACATTATCAGTTCTCTGCCTTACCCTTTGGACTATCCACTGCACCAAGAGTGCTCACAAAGTGTCTACCTCCAATTATAGCTCATTGCAGGCTACAGGGTATCCACCTTTGTCCATATTTAGATGACTCGCTTATATTTGTAGAGTCTTTTGAAATTCCAGGAATCTCTCATTCTTGGGGGACATATCTCTTGCACAATCTGGGATTCCAAGGGAACATTCAAAAGTCTTTCTTGACTCCCTCAAACAGGATTGTCTTCCTGGGATGTCCTAGACAGCTCATTTCAAAGAGATTTTCTTTGACAGGAAAAAAGAAGATCATTATTTAGATCTATTTCTTAGGTTTTATACTCAGGCTTTGGTCATTGCAAGGAAATACCTCCGGATTTTGGGTCTCATGGCATCTATGATTCTCCTGATAACATGGGCAAGACTCCACATGAGAAAGATACAGCATCAACACCCTTTACCTTTTCAGAACACAGTACTGGGATTCATCATAACAGAACATGTTTGTATATACAACAGATAAACTTAAATCATACTCACCCCTTCTCCCTTCCTGATCCAAAGCAGTCAGTCACACTAGGTGATTCTGACTTTGCTTGGGGAGCAGCTTTAGGAGGGATAAAAGTGTGGGAGATGTTGGATGCCCAGGGCAGATGCAAGCAAGTAAATATCAAGGTGATGCTTGCCCTGATCAAAGCTCTTAACTCTCTGAACCATCTTTGGTCCATGGGACCTCTTCAAACGGTTACAGACCCTACCACAATCATGTTGTACATCAACAAGAAAGGGAGAACCAGGTAGTACTCCCTTTGCAGACTAGCCATGTTAGCTTGAACTATAGATTCATAGTACAATCTCACTCTAGAGGCATCCTGCATTTTGTCAGAGCAAAACTGTATGGTAGGTAGGCTGAGCATGACCAGAGCAGACCCTCATGAATGGAAACTAGATCAGGGGTCTTCCAAGATTTGATACACCTGTATGTAGTTCATTAAGTAGACCTCTATACATCCTCTCTTAACAGTCAATAGGCAAAATTATGTTCTAGGACTCTACACCAGAAGGCCTGGAAAACAGATACCTTTTCTTTTCTTTTCTTTTCTTTGGACAGGAATGCTCATGTATGCCTTTCCATCCTTTCCACTAATATCCAGTGTACTTCTGAAGATTCAAAAGGAATCTCCCAGGATCATTGTGATGATTTTCTTCTTGTCCAGGGAACAGTGGTTCTCTCTTCTTTTGGAAATGGTCAGGGGGAATTAGCACAAGCTTCCTTGCATAATGGATCTATTGACACAAGAACAGGGGTGTCTGATATACCCCAATATCAATAATCTTCAACTGACTTTCTTGATGATAGGGTTTTAATTCCTTTAAGGCACCTATTTTCTGAGGATGTGCAGCATATACTAATGGAGGCAAGAAAGCCTACTGCTAGAATATCATATATTAGCAAATAGAAAAGTTTTTTTAGTTGGTGCCAACAACATAACCAGCACCCATTCAGGTCTAGTTTTTCTCTGGATTTACAACACTTGTGTGAGCCACTGTCCTATGGACTTTCTTATTCAAGGTTCAATTAACAGCCATTTCAGCATGTCTGTCCATGGATCCTCCTTTTTCAAGGCAGTCTCATGTCAAAATGCTCTTGATAGGGGATTTGCATAAGTTGCCTCCAAGTAAGCTGTTGGCCCCTTCTTGGGATCATACTTTTGTGTTATAGAAGCTAACACCTGCTCCATTTTAACCAGCTAATCTGGCTGACTTAAGCCTCTTAACATCAGAAATAGTTTTACTGATTGCTCTGACATCTGCAGGAAGGGTATGTGACTTGAAAGCTCTTGTGGTTAGTCATCCCTATTTCATTTTCCATAGGGGCATGGTTTCTTTGAGAACTAATCCCTCTATAATGCCTAAAGTGATAGCTGAGTATACTTGAAGTCAAACTTTCCATCTTGCCATTTTTCTTTATTGAATTTAAAAATGAGGGAGAAGGGATAGTCCATACCTTGGATTTCCACAGATATCTCAGGGGTATCTTGCCAGAACTAAATCTTTCAGATATTTGGATCAATTGTTCTTTTCTTGTGAAGGTAAGAAGAAGAGACAACCTGCGTCAAAACAGACCATTACCAAAAGTTGTCCAAGGCTGATACCTTTTGTTATACTCACTACGACAGATCTATTCCAGGAAGGGTCATGGCCCACTCTACCAGGACATTGGCTTCATCTATGCTTTTTTGGAAAGGGTTGGATTCTAGAAATATTCTAGAAGCTGCTACTTGAGCCTCTTTACATAGTGTTACAAAGCACTATAAGCTTGATTCCTTCTCTAGGTCTAGATCAAGCTTTGCTAGGAACATTCTCTAGGTGTCCTGGACCCTTCCGCTTTCTCCTCCCAAATATACTTAGCTATGGTAATCTACTGATATAGCTAAGGCTACTGCAGAAGTGATCAATATGAAGAATATAGTATAGTTGTGTAAGCTGAGCTCATCATAACAGTAGATGTTCGAGTGATGATTGCTGCAGTACCCGCTCCCTCCGTCTCTGTTTTTTTTTGCTGTGTTTTTATGCCAGGGTGTGAATACTTTATTTATTTATTTAATTATTTATTGGTATTACTAGCATTGTTCTTTTAGGGTTCACCCTTCCTGTCTCTGCTGGCAGGGAAAAACAACAAAAACAACACTTCCCATCACCAAAAGAACACCATCCCCAAGGTGAAGCATGGTGGTGGCAGTATCATGCTTCGGGGCTGCTTTTTTTCAGCTGGAACTGGGGCTTTAGTCAAGGTGGAAGAAACCCAGTGGAGATGTACTTATTTAAATTTGCAAATATATATATATATATATATATATATATATATATATATATATATATATATATATATACAGAGAGACAGACAGAGAACACACACACACACACACACACACACGTTATATTAATCAGTGCACTGGCTGTGGGAGGCGAAACGCATTTCTCAGATTAGGAGTTGCAGGGTGATTTACTATGTGACTAGCTTTAGCAAACACTGAAGTCTGCGATGTTCTTTCACAGACATTATCATTGTCTTTGTTTTTGGTGTGAAGAGAAACTAAAAAACGCTAATAATGTATTCTTTGTCTGGCAGTATTTTTTTGCAAGCATTTCAAACAATTTAACTGCATTTGAAAGAAACAGCACTTCAGAACAACCATAGCATGTTAGCAATTACAAATAATGGCATAGTTATACAAGAAGAGTGCAGTAGAGTAGTTTGAACTTAACAAACAGTGGATATAAAAAGTTTACACACCCCTTTTAAAATGCCAGGTTTTTTGTGATATAAAAAATTAGATCACAATAAATCATTACAAAACTTTTCCCACCTTTAATGTGACCTATAACCTTACAGTTCAATTGAAAAACAAACAAATCTGTTAGGGGGAAAAATATAAAAAATAAAAAACGTACGATGAGCTGGTTGCATAAGTGTGCACACCCTTACACTAATACTCTGTTGAAGCACCTTTTGATTTAATTAGAGCATTCAGTCTTCTTGGGTACACACCTGCCATCAATTACTTAGACTCTGATTAAGCCCAAATAAAGTTCAGTTGTCCTAGTAGGATTTTCCTGACATTTACTCAGTTGCTTGCTACAGCAAAAGTCATGGTTCGCAGAGAGCTTACAAAGCATCAAAGGGATCTCATTGTTGAAAGATATCAGTCAGGAGAAGAGTAAAAAAAGAATTTCCACAGCATTGGATATATCATGAAACACAGTGAAGACAGCCATCAAAAAGTGGAGCAAATATGGGACAACAGTGATGTTGCAAAGAACTGGACGTTCCCCCAAAATTGATGAAAAGATAAGGTGAAAACTGGTCAGGGAGGCTGCCAAGAGACCTACAGCAACACTGAAGGAGCTGCAAGAATTTCTGGCAAGTACTGGTTGTGTACTACATGTGACAACAATCTCCCATATTCTCCATATGTCTGGGCTATTGAGTAGGGTTGCAAGACGGAAACCTTTTCTTACACAGAAAAACATCCAAGCCCGGCTAAAATTTGCAAAACGATACATCATGTCTCCCAAAAGCATGTAGGAAAATGTGTTATGGTCTGATGAGACAAATATTGAACTTTCTGGCCACAATTCCAAAAGGTACATTTGGCGCAAAATCAACACTTCCCATCACCAAAAGAACACCATCCCCACCGTGAAGCATGGTGGTGGCAGTATCATGCTTTGGGGGTGCTTTTTTTCTGCTGCAACTGGGGCTTTAGTCAAGGTGGAGGAAATTATGAACAGTTCTAAATACCAGTCACTTTTGGCCCAAAACCTTCAGGCATCTGCTAGAAAGCTGAAGATGAAGAGGAATTTCACCTATCTACATAAAAATTACCACAAGCATACATCCAAATCAACAAAAGAATTGCTTCACCAAAAGGAAATTAAAGTTTTGGAATGGCACAGCCAGAGCTCAGACCTAAATCCGATACATGTGGGATGACCTGAAGAGGGCTGTGCACAAGCAATGCCCTCACAATCTGACAGATTTGGAGTGCTTTTGCCAGGAAGAGTGGGCAAATACTCCCAAGTCAAGATGTGCCATGCTGATAGATTCCTACCTAAGAAGACTGAATGCTGTAATTAAATCAAAAGGTGCTTCAACAAAGTATTAGTTTAAGGGTGTGCACACTTATGCAACCAGCTTATCATGCATTTTTTTATATTTTATATTTTTCCCCCCAACACATTTGTTTGTTTTTCAATTGAATTGTACAGGTTATAGGTCACATTAAAGGTGGGAAATGGTTTGTAATGATTTTTTGTGGTCTCATTTTTTATATCACAAAAACCTGGCATTTTAAAAGGGGTGTGTAAACTTTTTATATAAGTTCAAACTACTCAACTGCACTCTTCTTGTATAAATATTCCATTATTTGTAACTGCAACTCCTAATCTGAGAAATCCGTTTTACCTCCCACAGCCACTGCGCTATTTATATACTGAGTAATATAACGTGTGTGTGTGTGTGTGTGTGTGTGTGTGTGTGTGTGTGTGTGTGTGTGTGTTCTCTCTCTCTCTCTTCATATATATATATATATATATATATATATATATTGGCAAATTTAAATAAGTACATCTCCACTGGGTTTCTGAGATGTCAACTTTGGAATATATAGCTTTTGTGGGTGGGCAGGTAGGGTAGTTCCTATATCTGGAGATAAGGGGATTTCCCTCCTGCATAAACAATTACTTTGTCATTTGCTGAGTGTACCTCCTCACATTTATTTGAATATTTCCTTAGTTTAGGTTTTATATTTTAACATTCTGGAATTTTGTTCACTTATAAAGATGTTAAGGAACATTTTGAATCTGTGGTATCAGAGGTGGGCTGTTGCTCAGAACGGCATTTGGTAAGGTCTTAATTTAGAAAATCCAAACAGCATGCTGTAAGCAAGACATGCAAATTCACACTTCTGTCACCAAGTACAAATAGTACTGTGCTATTGAACAGAAATATTTTATATATAATATTTGATCGAAATATTACTACACTATTTAACAAACAAATAGCTGCAATTCAAAAAATACACAGGCTTTCTCCTCTATACTTTTCCCTTACACTACCCACTGAAACATAACATCCACTTTAATCCCTAGCCTCTGTCCCACTTAAGTTCATACAGTCATCTGAGAGTAATGTTGCACTCAAGATTATATGGCCAACCTCCCTGCATAAATACACTGATTAAACACAGAAGATAACAGTTTTGCAAGCCTCATCTCTTCTGTTTGATCTTGTATTTGAACGGTATGCAGACAATTATATGCAACTCAGATCAGCTTTATATCAATTCTTTAGCAAACTATTTTCTGTGAGTATAGTCATTACCATTCGTTTCCTTTATTGCATACATATCAAATATATACCAAAACACATATCATTAACTGTAATATGAAAACGGTAATAGAGTGCGTTGTTTAAGAAACCAATCTCTGTAAAATGAGTAGTGTTCCATATATATAGATTGTTTACTTTATAGTTAAGAAAAAAGGATATGTCATTTTATTTCCTTTGCCTGACAAAGTACTGTGGATAACTTCATGGCATAGTATTATAATCACAAAGATTGTTCAGAAGTCAAATATTTACAAAATAAGTCATATTTATGCCTATACCACACATTGCCGCATATAGTTTTGAAAAAAAAACTAGTATGCCATAGAATATAATAACTACTGAAGAACAGAAATGGAAACATCCAGTGTCCTTGTTGTAAGAAAATTATAATCTGCCATTTTTAAAGGATGAATTAAATGAAGGGAAATGTCACTTTAAGGGTGTAGTGAAGAGGAAAGCCACTCTGGGCGCAAGGTGTTGTGGGGGAGCGATCGAGAAGTGCAATTTCTGCATTCTTTTTTTGAAATGAGTAAGGTACTTTAATTCATAATAAAGCTGTACAAGCATGTACTTTGCTGCATTTTAAAAGAGAAGACATTTTGTACTCTTTACTTGTAGCTCTGAGGAGGCAGAGCACCAGATCAGTGTTTGGCACAGACACTAGATGAGCCATTTACCATAGTGCCTTTTTTAGGCAAAGTCATGAGGATAATATTACCAATGTAAAAAATTCTTCTAAATGAAATTTAAAGGTCATGCTGCTAAATGCTAGGAGTCTTAACAAGAAACTGTACTCATTGCAAGCATTCCTCTCCCTGGAAGATGCTGACATTTGTGTAGTCACTGAAACCTGGTTCAGAGCTGTAGAGAGCACCACAGCTTACCAGGTTACTTGTCCTACCATATTTTCAGAACCCAAATGGAGGGCTACAAAGCCAAAGGAGATGGAGTTTCAACATTTAACAAAAACATACACACCTCCAGACTGGTCAAACAGGATACACTCCAGGTGCAGTTAACTGTTGTAAAAACACCTATTCAAATCATAACTAGCTACAGACCTCCAGCCATGACTCAGAATGCCCACTCCACCTATCTGGACTTACTTGAATCCATCAAGATTCACTCCTCTACCCTGATCCTGTGTGACTTTAACTACCCAACCATAGAGTGGAAGACCTATTCTAGCCCAGACACAAATGCCCAGGGATTCCTCAACTTTGCCACTGCCAATGCATTGGATCAGCTGGTCAACACCCCAGTGAGAGGTGAAAATATCCTGGACCTGGTACTAACCAACATGAGACACCACTGTAGCACCCCTGGAGTGTCATCCTCCTTGGTAAGATCCGACCATAAAGTGATCACTTTGAAGTCACCATCTCCCCTAATCCCCCCCCCCCCCCCATTGCCAGGGCCAAACAAAAAGAACCTTTTCCAAAGCTGACTACAACAACCTCCTTTGAGCAGGTATAAGCAGCTTCACAGCCGGCATCCCTTCAGTTGGAATTAGCACTAATGTGTAAGTCCACACTAAAAAACTATGAGTACCTACAGAGCTGCATGGACTCAGCAATACCTGATAGGATCGAATCATCTTCCTCAAGGAAGAGTAAACCTATCTGGTGGACAGCAGCAGCAATACACAAACTCTATAATAAGAGGAAAAAAATGCTGTCCAGGACCAGAAAAAGCAGCTGCCAAGTTGGAAGCTATCTCTCCTATGTCCGAACAAGCAAATAAGGTAATTGGTGAAATCCTCTAATGCTAACTTTGAGTTCAAATTGACCACATCCACTAAGGACAATCAAAAGGCCTTCTTCACATACGTCTGCAATCTCAAAGGTAACACCCAAATCTGCTCTAAACTGGTGATCAACAACACCACATACACAAACACTGTAGATATTGCCAACCTGCTGGCAGAGAGGTTCAGTGAAAACTTCACATACCTGTCCCTCCCATCAGTAAACCAGGACATCCCCATCACCTGTCCCCCTCCCGTCATCACGAGAGAACAGGTCTTTAATGCCCTCTGAAAGGCAAAAATGACAGGCTCCATGGGACCCAACATCCCTGGCTGTGTCCTACATGAACTCAGGCATGAGTTTGCAGCACCATTAGGCACCTATTCAACCAAAACCTGAGCACCGTCTTTGTCCCAGCCGAATGGAGGACAGCCACTGTCATACCTGTATACAAACATGGAGTGTCCACCGCCCCAGGAAATTATAAGCCCATCAGCCTAGCTAGCCTGGTCTGCAAAGCTATGAAATGCATTATCATGGACCTTATAAACAAGGACATTGGCAGCCTCCAAACATTTGACTCCACACAGTTTGGTTTTATCAAAGGGAGATCATGCCTGGTAAACTTGGTCAACTTCTTTGAATCAGTCATCAAAGCCATGGATGAGGGGGAGATGGTGCAAACCACCTACCTTGACTTAGCCAAAGCCTTTGACACTATTCCCTACTTGAGCATTATAGATAAACTCTCCCAGCTAGGCATCAACCCGTATGTTACCAGATGGATAGCTAACTGGCTCACTGATAGAACCCACTCAGTCAAAATAGGGGAAGCCACCAATAGTTGTAAACCCATAAAAAGTGATGTACCCCAGGGATCAGTCTTGGTGCCTCTACTGTTTGGGATATACTTTTCTGAGGTGCAAGTCAAAACCAGTGAGTGGTCTGTGGCTGACCAAGTTTGCAGATGACTGCAAGCAGGGTGCTGTCTTAAATTCCCCTAGTGATGTGAACATCCTCCAAGAGGGCCTTAGCTAAACTAATGACTGGTGTCAGAAGCATGGCCTCAAACTGGATGCCAAGAAATGCATCTTTACCCCCTTTGGGGAAAATGGCATCCCTACTAATTATCACATTAATAACAATGTACTAAGCATGCGATCATTACTGAGGGACTTGGGCACCTAGGTTGATAGCAACCTGACTTTTAACCACCACATTGCCTCCATTGTATGGAAATCTTTCTACATGGCCCACCTCATAAGTAAGGGTATTTCATCCAGGAACAAGGAGGTCATAACATCCCTGCTCTCCTCCCTTATCAGACCCATTATTGAGTACAATGCCTCCTTTGACATGTACCTTGCCAAGCACATATAGCAGCTGGAGAGACCACAGAGGTTCCTGACCAGGAATATCCAGGGTCTCAAACATCTATCCTATAGAGATAAGCTCAAAGCCCTGACCTTCTAGCCAGTCTCATATAGACTGCTCAGAGGTGATCTGTGTCTAGCATGCAAGGCCATCTCAAACCCAGCCTTAATGGAGTTGCTGCATATCTGTAAGTCAAACTCCACTCACACAACCCAAAAGCAAGGCCTCAACCTGGCCTGTGACATTAACAAAATGTATTGGCATGATAGATTTGTGTCTCTGTGGAATAGACTCCCTATTCAAGTCAAGCAGAGTACCTCACTAGCCCTCATTAAGGTGAAACTGGATGAATGGATGGGAAAAAGAAAATACACCCCTGGGGTCCCACCTGTGTCCCTGATGGACAGGGGAAACAGGTGCTGACTTTGCGGGAACATGGGCAAAATTCTTGGTTAGGCTTATAAGGTCCTCCAGGCCAATAGCCTAGTATTGTCCTATGAACCTATGAACATGTGAAATTACCTTAGAATTTCTGATTGATTAAGGTACCCCATCCATGTCCACAGTAATGCACAAGCATTTCCATATTTTAAAGTGAAACACCCAAGGAAAACTCCATACCACCCTGGGATAAATAAGTACTTTAAAGAAACTTTACATCTATATTATGAAACAATTTATAAGTATGTGGGGAAACTGGGACGGACTGCTTCCAAATCTTACAGTTCCTCTAAGAAGACTATAATTATCACCTGGAAAAATACCATTTGAATAGCAGGAATCTCCAAGGCATTAGAGATATAGCAAAAAACACGATAGGAAGAAAATGACTCTGTAAAAGTGGGATAGCACATTTCTCAGACCAGCAGGACAGGTTAGAGACTATAATATCTACAGTAGAAGAACACATGGAGAGCGCACAAGTGACATTACAGAGAGCATGCAATAAAATGATGATAGCAGCAAGTTGAATTCAGGAAATAAAGTGCTAAGAACAAGTTTCCTGTAAAGAAGCAATGACTTTTAAAAACTGCAGAAAAAAAGTAAGCTAAGCAAGCAGTAATGCTTGACAGTGTGGGAGTTACTGGGGAAAATAGCAGACCACCCAGTGGATTTATAAGGTTCATGCATGCATTTCATTGTCAACAGTTTGAGTTTCAGTCCTTCTCTGATGGCAATCAGTGCTTCCATGTTTTGCTGTTTAAGACTAAATTACTTT
Organism: Protopterus annectens; assembly: GCF_019279795.1. Taxonomy (NCBI): domain Eukaryota; kingdom Metazoa; phylum Chordata; order Ceratodontiformes; family Protopteridae; genus Protopterus; species Protopterus annectens. Next base: position 1,292,094,623 of record NC_056731.1, on the reverse strand, counting down.
CATAGAGGCAACCACCATCCTACCAAGCAGTTATAACCACTTCTTTGCATAATTCAGACATCTCACTGTGATAAAAAAAGGTGTTGTAACCCCTCTCACCTTTGCTTTGCACAAACAGTTGCCACATATTAAAGTATACATAGTTGCTTCACACAAATCACATTAGTCCTGCAAAGCCACAGAAATTCACAAGCAACAGCATGCAGCTAATCATTCCTCCACAAAAGTCTCAGCAATTGTAACTTCTTTGTCTGTCTATATCTCAGAAGTCCAGTTAAGTAGTTCATCTCACGTCACCTAACATGACACTAGTCAAGCAAAGTCAGATAGTAACTGTTTAAACAGAGCAAACACAAAAGTTTTAGTTAGTTTCAAGAAGCAGCTCCTACCTCCTCCCAGCAGTTACAACTACGTTTGTGAGCAGTTCAGGTGACAGTAATAAAAAATGACGGCCATGTGTTGTCTTATCAGCTCTATTCCCACAAACAGTAGCCATGCATTAAAGTAATCCAAGCTGTGTCACACAAATCATATTAATCCTGAAAATGTTCACAAGTCTTACAAAGCCAAATAGTTACTGTTTAAACTGAAAAAAAACAACACAAAGCAAAGTTACATTCTACTGGTATCCCCAAATGCAGTCTTAATACCACAACGCCAGATATATACTGTTTAAATAAAAGGAGATTAAAAAAACAAGGTCAGTTATTCTCTACCGACAGCTGCTACCTCCACCTAGCAGTTGTAGCTACTTCTGTGTGTACCATGTGTATCTGATTGTAATAAAAATGAATGCCTGTTTCAGCTTTGTTCCTTGGAAAACAGTAGCCACATATTAAAGCATGCTTCACAGAAATCTCAGTATTTTGCATAGTAACATGGATGAGAAAAAAGCAGCCATCAGTCATACACACCAGCCAGCACTTTTTATGTTTAAATAATTTTCTTTGTTAAAACAATACAAGTTTTGAAAAGGAAGCACAGAACTCCAGTGTCTCACAGTTTTGTATGGATGGAATTGCCAGTGGTTTACCAATACTTGTCAACATATTTGCTCAATAATCAGGAATAAAACCAACAAATAACAGGGACTAAAAGCCCACAATCATGCACATTTTTTAAATATTAATCTAATATAAATATGAAGTTAAAAGAAAAACATGGATTGTATCAGTAATTTTTGGAGTAAGACAAAAATATGAAGAAAAATCAAGGATTCTTTGCAAAATCAGGGACATGTGAGAGATATAGGGTATGGTTAAACTGTTCAGTTTAGCCAATTTGGCTAATGGGTATTACTTGTATCTCTTACCCTAGTGTTGCACTATGTGTGCTTATTTCCTTTTTCTTGGTTTAAGAGATATCGGTTTATCAAAAAATGAAAATATGTATGAGGAATTGCCAGTCAACCAGAGCAGATGAAATTGACATTCTGCAAAATAAGGACAAATGAGAAATACATCTATTCAAAATTGCCTGTTTGTAAACATTTTAAAAAATAACCTTATGCTACAGTTTAAAATGTATTAACTTGTTGCTCCATCATGTCCATGATTTATCCAAATCATGCCACGCTATCTTTACACAAATACCCTCATCAAACATCCTAACCTGTTCTATCTTGTCAACTCGCTCATCATTACTAAGACAACCAGCAATGCTTTGTGTTATGCAGGCAATACAGTTTTTTTTTTCTGGAAAACAGGCAACTCTCATGAGACCATGTACAACATTTCATTTCTGTCCTGGTGGACTGAAAAATGCATTTATTTCTGCAAATTTATCATCAGTATTATAAGTTCAGGTAGTGGCATGTTTAAACTAATTGATTCTATATAATATCTGAGTGTGTGGATAGATCCCTCACTAACCTTCGATTAACTTATAGATAACTTGAATAACAAAATGATTTAGGAAAAAAGATAGCATTTATTTTCCATTCTAGTATCCATAGCAGGGTAGAACAGCTATTGGAAAGTGATAACTCCTGCCAACACTTTGAATTCTTTCTCTCCCAATCATCAGCTCCACTTCTGCCATAAATGCTCAAAACCTTCAAGCCATCAAAACTGCCTGTCGTATTATTGCACATGCTTGTAGAATGCTACACTACTGCAATGAGATAAACTGAGAAAACTGTTTTCTGTTTTTTTTTTCACTCTCAGCTCATTAAAATACTAATCTATGAAGTTTTCCTCTTGGACTAATGTAAACCTTACACTATTTATTCACATTTACAGATAATTCTAGCTCTCATATATCATCAGATTCTTCTGTTCTTACCCCTTTTTCTCCTCTCAGCTCTCTTGTCTGTGCTAATAGAGCTCTTTGTAATCTTTCTTTAAGCAGCTGAAAACATATGATGCATCTGTACAAATATAGATGCATTAGAGAAATAACAGTTTCCTCTTTCGCTATACTTTTTCCCAACTAAAACTTATTTTGTTCCAAATATTCTAAATTTTTCTGAAGAATATGTAATATTCATGAGTTTTGGGAACAAACCAATTTGTCCAGGGACATCTTTGGGGAGGGTTAGAGTGAGTTAAATGGGGTGGTGGGTGGGAGATTTGTTGGGGAAGGGGTTTAATATTAAGGAAAAGAGACAGGTTTGAACAGTCTTTGGGAAGGGATGGGTTAATTTGTTAAGGATGCTTTAAAAGAAGCGAAGTAGATGTAGGGTGGGACTTTTATAGGACTGTAACTGGAAGGGGAATTACATTTTGGCATGAATTTGCAATATTGCTATCTTACGTCCAGGATGACCTGCATGTAATTCAGTGAACCGGTAGGCCTTGGAGGGTGGAGGTATGCAAGAGGGAGGGTAATAAATGTTATAATGTTTTTTTTTTGCATCTGCCTGTTTGGTCTATGGGTTTGTCTACCACCTTTGTGGGGTGAGTGGTGCTGTTATTCGGTGGTTGAATGTCATTGGCTGTGGTATCTGGCTGAAGGAGGTTTTGTCGGCTGGTTTTCCATTGCGGCAGTCATTGGTGGAGTGCTTTGGATGCTTGCAGCCTTGTGGATCATGTTGCTGTTGGGTTCATCTACTTATGATGGGTTTGTGAAGGCTATGTATCTTGCTGGTAGATTGCTCTATGGTGGAGTCATTTTTGTCTTTTGGTGAGGGCGGGAGTCCATTGAGGTGTGCTTTTTGGTTTTGTTGTGCATGTTTCTATTTGATGCTGTGTGGTTGTCTGTTGGTGCACTGTGTGTGTGACTTATATTGTTGAGTATGACTTGTTGGTATGCAGGCTATGTTGTGCTCCATCATTTTTCATGCATCTGTGTATTGGCATAAAGCAATCCACCAGCAGTGCACATTTGCATGGTCATGTGCTGTCTTAGAGGCTGCTTTGTCTGAGCTGCAATCACGTTGTTGGTGGTGGTCTTGTCCTGTGGAGTTATACCTTTTTTCTGGCTGTGGGCTCCTTTGAATAATGGCTGCATTCTGCACATGCATGGTGGGGCTTGGAGTCATTAGTTGCAGCAGCATACTTGTGATGACAGTTGGGGTGCCCACCTGTAGTGCCTACATGCTTGGGCTGTTATCCACCGCAATTTAACTGACATACCTCTCAAGGACTGTACAGATGTTCACAGAATTTTCAGCTGTTTGTCTTATATTTTTGGTCTATTCCTCAAAACATTTGTGTTATTTGGCAAATCACTGGGATGATCTGAAGCTGAAATCACTGAATGACAAACATTTGAGGTTCAGACTTCAAATCCTTCAGAAAATGTGTGATAATTCTAGCAATAGTTTAAGTTTATAAGAGACATATTTAAAATCTGTCCCTATTTCTGGGCCTTTGCCCTCCCATTTTGTCAGGCTTTGTCCAGATATCTTGCACGAAGAGGTTGAGAGGTATGTTAATTCCTCACATTTTGCCAAATGGCCGGGATCTGTTTATTGTAAAAGCTGTGAGTTTTTGGCAAGTCATTGGGATGATATGAGGATCAGAGGCACTAAATAATGACATACGTTTGAGCTGCAGACCTCATATTCTTTAGAAGCATGCATGCGAACACAATTTTTGTTATTCTGTCAACTTTCTAACTTTAGAAGAAGGGGGGTTGGTATAAGGGTTAAGACATTAACCTCACAAATAGAAGATTCAGGGTTTGAGTCTGACCTGAGGTAATTAGCTAGGCATATAATAAGTTGTAATATCCAAAATCTATTCTGAATGTTGGGCCTTTGTCCTCCATTTGTCAGGTCTTGACCAGGTTTCTTACACTAAGAGGTATGGCTGCAAATGATTTTTAACATGGCTTTGACCTAGATAGCATTTTACTGGCAAGTCAAGGAGGATAGAATTTAAAAAAAAAGGACAAACATTGCAGTATTTAGACCTCATACCCTTCTGAAAGCTTATGCTAATGTAAATCTGTTTATCTATCAAATGTTAAGGCAATATTTAAAGCATCTCTGTTTTTTTATCCCTGTCTTAATGTGGTGTCTCCTTTGCTGCAGGTGGCAAATATGCAGAAGTTACATTAGATGTGGGAGGCCACTGTGGTGCAAGCAAAGGAACTGTTTCAGGAGGTGCCTAATGCTGAGTCCAGGATGGCAGATGATGCAGCCAAGTCCAGTCAAAAGAGATGACATCCAGCACCAAAGAACAGGTTTGTGGCTTGTGGAAAGCGGGCACAGCAGTCAAGAGATGTAGTTGCAGTGGATCCTCCAGTGGCTGGAGTAGATCAAGATGGAGTAACAGGTAATGATATCCCCTTGGGGAGTCCTGTTAGGTATGGCAGGAGTGTGTGGGGATTGATTGTGTAATAACTGTGGATGAGGTCCATCAGGAGTTGGGTTAAGCTGGAGGATCTATGGGGATATGCAGTGGTGGCATGAGCTGGGATAGGGTGAAGCAATCAGCATAGGGTTGTCTGTCAGGAGCTCAAGGTCAGTTGTGGGTGGGGATTGTTTTCTGAAGTTGGGTTGGATTTTGGCTTTTGGCCGGGTGACAGGATTTGGGGAAGGACAGGAACAGCTTTCTTTACCCCTCACATTCCATCCTCAGTTTAGGGAAAGATTTGGAAAGGGGGGTATGTTGATGTCTTTGAATTAATTGATGTGGAAGCAGTGCAGTGACTGATGGAATTTGAGTTGTGAACAGCAAGGACCTTTTGGCAGCTTTAGTGGTGTTGGGGGGAAGAGAGTAGGTAGGGTGCGACCTAGGACGTGGGATAAATGAGTGGTAGGTTTTGTCTACTACATGGCAGTTTGGCTGAAGAAGCATACTTCTTTGGCTTTGCTACTCTTAGCTTATTTTCTTATGATTTGACAGGCTCAGTGTTTGTGGTCAAGAACCACTCGGTTATGGTTTTACTAGAGGTTTTGGAAGTGGAAAGCGGTTAATCACTCTCTCCACTGGGAGGTTACACATGTGGACAGATGGATGGCTACTATGATGGATAGTTTTGGGGTGGTTAGTAGAGGCAGGAATGGTAGGGGGAGAAGGGGGAGATTATGTTGGGCTTTTGATGTGGGAAGTTGCTCATGGGTAGGGTGTAAGTTCTCACATGTTTCTTCAAAGTTTGCGGTGAGTCATCCAGTGGTGCAGTATGTTCTGAGGGAGGTTAATTTGGTGACTCTGGGTTCACTTTCAACTTATGGAGTGTTTTCCCTTCTTCCTTCAAGGGGTTTCAGAATTTCTGAGTTAGGGGGAATGTTCAAGGGTTACAGGGAGGGATGTCCTTTAGGTGGCCAAGGGGATGGCCGGGGGATGCTTTCTTCCATGAAGGTGGAAGTGTTGCGGCATATGCTCTAGCAAGTATCTGATTCTTCTCCTAAGTAAAAAAATTGTTGAGGGCTTTTCTCGGGGTGGGAGGGGGGGTTCTATTAAATCAAGGGTAGTGGGGGATGGGATGCTCTGTAAGAATTTGCTATCTTTGTAGTGGAAGGAGGGTATATTGGAGGGTTTGGTAGAAAAGGAAAGACAGTTGGGTAGATTGTTGGGTCCTTTTGATAGCCCACCTTTGAGAGTTTTAAGGTTAAACCACTGAGTTTGTTCATAAGAAGGTGGCCGGTGAGTTCAGGCTGATTCACCATTTGTAATACTCATAAGGGAGCTCCATTAATGACTTCATTTCAGTCATGGATGCCAAGGTCAGTTATGCATCTTTTGATGATGCTGTGAAGGTTATTTGGGGGTTAAGGATCCATGGTTAGTGAAGGTGAACATTCAATCCACCTTTTGCCTTTTGCATGTATGGGAGGAGAAGTGGCAGTTATTAGGCATGGTAGCTCGGAACAAATTTTACTTTGATAAGGCTATGATAATGGCATGCTCAGTAGCCTATGGTACTTTCAAGAAATTTAGCACTGTACTTCATTGGGTTTGGCAAAAGAGGGTGGAAACGCAGAGGGCAATGCATTACTTGAATGATTTCTTGATAGGAAGTGAGGGATTTGAGGGAGTGTTTTATGGTTTGCAAGGGATGTGTGATTTGGGGGTCCCATTGGCTAGGCAGAAGTTAGAAGGTCCAGCTAAGTCATTGGATTTCTAGGGTTTATTGGTGGATGCACAACATGTGCTGTTTTTTTTTGCTAATAAGATGTCTCATTTGAGGAAGAAGATTGGGTAGGTGCTGTACAATGGTAAGTTATGGATTATGGAGGTTATGGACCTTTTAAGGCTTTTGAATTTTTCATGTTGAGCAGTTCATCCAGGGTATACTTTTTATAGGTCAGTAGGCCTTTTGTTAAAAGGAGGGAAGAGCAAACATTGTTGGGTCAAGATTAACAAGTTGGTGTGGACTGATTTGGCAGTTTGGTTGCCATGTTTGGAGCAGTTTAATGGTCTGCCTTTTTGGAAGATATATTGCATTGGTCAAGATGAACTGCAGTTTTTCAAAGATACAGCTGGAATAGGTGCATTTTTTGGAGGGGAATGGTTTGGGGCTCATTGGCCAGTTGAGTGAAAAAGGGATGCTACTTTTCTGGAGTTGATGCCAAGTTGAGTTGCATCAGTAGTTTGGTAAGAGCCATTGAGGGGAAGAGGGTAGTTTTTAATTTGGATAATATGGTAGTGGTATGGGTTTTGCAAAGACTGTGAGATCTGAATTGTTGTTGTTGGTTTTATGTATGATAGTTTTGCAGTTTGTTAATACATTCTTTGGTCACAGGTATGCTTTTTTCAGGGTTTAAGAATGAGATTGCTGACAGTTTGGCTCAATTTCAGTTTTCCTGGTTCTAACAGTTGGCCCCAGGGGCAGATGAGGTGCTGATGGTGTTAACAGACAAGGTGTGGTATCTTTGGTTGATATAACCAGAACGTTGGTGCAGGTATCTTGGGCAGCATCTACCAGGAGAGTGTATAATAGGGCACCATGTGATTTTGATAAATCTATTTTGTACTTGCCTGAGGATCAAGGGTTTGGTCAGAGGAATTATTATTGTGATACTTGGCTTGGGCTTAGGGACAAGGTAAGGCAGTGCAATTAGTTAGGGTGCACTTGGAGGTGATTAGTATATTTGTGCAGGTGCCTGGGCTGCATGATTTTACAATGTCCTGGATGGTGGGGTGTATGTTGAGAGAAAGGAGTAGAGTGTTTGGAGTGAATATGGATATGTGGTGTCCACTGACAAGACAGATTTTGACATTTTTATTGAAGGGTTTTGCTTTAGTGGTGGGTGAGTCAGTGGATTATGTTTTGTGGGTTACTTTATGTTTGTGGATGTATTTTGGAGTATTTCAGGTGTCAGAGCTGTTAGGGTCATTAGTTTGGTGATATGTTGTGGTTTTTTCAGGATCAATCAAATTTGGTTATGTGTCTAAAGTAGATCAGGTAGGGAAGGGAAAGCAGATAGTTCACATGAAAGATAGGAGTGAGGGGCTTTGTCTGGTGGGCTGAGCTGTGGAATTGGGGGAGCCCTCACAAATTGTTTTTTTCAGGTGAGAGGAGGTAAGATAGTAACAGATAGTCAGTTTTTACATGTAATAAGAAGGGTGCTGCGATGTATAGGTTTTCATGCTGAGAGGTTCTCCATTCATTCTTTTCATATTGATAGGGCTTCTGATTTCACAAGGGAAGGCAGATCCACTGTGGTCATCCAGAGAGTGGGGAGATGGTCTTCCAATGCCTTTTTATCTTTTATTAGGCAATTGATTCAATTGATAATGAATATTTTTTTTTTGTATTTCAGGAAAGGAGATTGTCATCTTGGGCCATTCGTATATCCATTGGGTGGAAAAGAGGCTGCATTTAGAACAGATGAAAAGGACTTGCGTTTGCATTGATTGGGGTGGTCAGTTAGTTGGCATGGGATTCAAAGTCTTAGGTAGACTCAGTTTATGGATGAAGTTGAAGTGATAAGATTATGGATGGGTCTTCCTTGAATACTGATGATACATGTGTCTGGTAATGATTTTGGAATAATTCTTAAGAAGTAGTTGGTGGATAAGATTAAGGAGGATTTGTTTATGTTGCCCATGTTATATCCAGGCATGGATATTGTATGGTCGGTGATAGTACTGTGTACCGTGTTGGAGGAAAGCTGCTAGTTTTAAGGCTTTGGAGCATGCACAGTGGTTTATTAACTATAGGCTGGCTCAGTAATTAGAGACACTGGTTATGTATATGATAGACTATAGGGATTCTGATTACAGGGACTTAGTTTGGTTTAGATCTCATGTGGTGCACTTGAATGAGTTAGGTTTAGATTTGTTTAACGTACATTTAAGTTTATTTTTAGAGGTTTTGGTGAAAGTTCTTTTATAACAGAGGGGGAATGACCCGTGGTGAGGCTGGTTGTGGGGAAGACAGGCAGGCTTTTCCCTCTTCTGTTCCCCTCTTGGCATTGGGTGTTGATGCAATGAGTTTTGGGGGTGAAAGTGAGCTGCAGCTCACTGCTTGACCAGAATAAGTGAGTGGATGTATGGACACTGCTTATTTAGGGAGGGTGAGTGGGTACACTGCCCTGATCTATGTCATAAGGATTTTCATGTTGTGGTTACAAGGTCATTCCTGTTAGAATTAATATGTGAAATAATATAATATAGTCATGTGTGAAATTAATAAAGGTCATTAAATGTCAGTTGGTGTCATTGGGTATTCTTAAAGGGGACCGGGTCAAATGATGTTTGGGAACAAACCAGTTTGTCCAGGGACATCTTTGGTAAGGGTTAGAGTTAGTTAAATGAGGTAGGGAGACGGAGATGTGTTGGGGAAGGGGGTTAAGATTAAGGAAAAGAAATAGGTTTACTAGACTTTGGGAAAGGATGGGATAATTTGTTAAGGGGACTTTAGAGGAAGTGATGTAGATATATGGTGGGACTTAGGTTTTTTTATAGGACTGTAACTGGAAGGGGAATCACATTTTGGTGTGAATTTGCAGCCCGTTCTCCCTACCTTTTTTTCTTTTGGTTAATTTGTTTGGTGTGGTTATGAGGTGAGTATTGGGTGGAGAAGAGGGACAAGCTTGTTCCTCTTCTCTTCCTTTCTTGGTGTTACTTTTTGATGCAATGAAATTTGGGGATGAAAGTGAGATGCAGGACACTGCTTGACAAGAGTAAGTAAAAGGAGGTATGGATGCTGATTATTTGTACAGGGTGAGCAGGTACGCTACCCTAATGTATGTTATAAGGATTTTCATGTTGTGGTTACAAGGTCATTGCTGTTAGAATTAATATTAGAAATAATGTAATGTAGTTATGTGTAAAATTAGTGAAGGTCATCAAATTTATTTATTTTATTTATTTATTTATTTTACATTTGTTGACCGGGATGGTTCATCTGAGTGTGAACCCATTTTCAGTGGAGGCCCGGGCAGAAAAGCTGCACCTCCTAATTTTTGCCATGATTTTCTTTCTCATGTTATACAGCCAATTGATTTTGTGATTCCACCAGGGTTTCTTGTTTTTGAGTTAGTTCTGTACTTCTTCCTGGTGGGTACAGCTGCCTTTATGCAGCTATTAACATGCTTGCACATGGTTTCAGGGTTTATGAGAGCTTCAAATTTTGCCAGGTTCTCACTTAATAGCAAGAGGTTAGCTTTAGATTAGTTCCTGAATTTTCCAGGTTTAGCTGGGGGTCCAGGTTTTATTTTTACTTCAAAGGAGATCATTTTGTGGTCTGACCTTACCAGGGATGGCATTACAGTAGGGGGTGTGCAGTAGTCTCCCATATTAGTGAGAACCAGATCCAGTATGGTTGCACCCCTGGTGTGTGTGTGTGTGTGTGTGTGTGTGTGTGTGTGTGTGTGTGTGTGTGTGTGTGTGTGTGTGTGTGTGTGTATTTGTGCATGTGGGGGGCTGTCACACATCTAAACTCCAGTAAACTAATAACTAAATACCACAATATTGGGCAAGAGGGAACACTAGACACCATAAACATGTAACTAGTACCTTTTAGTCATTTAAAAAGTTACTAAAACAGTTTTGAAGCATGAAAGACCTCTGGCTGGGGAGAGCGTGTCACTACACATTAATGATACTCTTCAAATATGACTGCACATCAGGTAAACCGTTAATACAACAACAGATTTGGAGGAGGAAAGAAGCATTGGTGGGAAAGAATACTAGACACTAGGGATATTCTTAAAATATTAATTTAAGTCAAATAATAGAGCTTAAGCAAAGAGGAAGAAGACTTTGGATGTTGTACAGTCAGCATAGATTCTAGCAATTTAGTCCTTAGCTCTAACACCAGAAACCAGGAATATGATCTCAAGCACCTTATGTCATTTACAAAAATCACAAGGGGAAAAAAGCTTCAAGCTGCATATCCTTGTTACAGAAAAGCATCACCTTAACTAACCAGATTTGTAGTCCTCTGCTCCAACAGTAGAAACCATGTAGAACATTTAAGTATTCACTTAAGTCACTTATAAGAAGTATAATCTGGGACATTCCATAAACTAATGGGCAGGTAAGATATATGGTGGAGATGTGTGTGTGTGTGTGTGTGTGTGTGTGTGTGTGTGTGTGTGTGTGTGTGTGTGTGTGTGTGTGTGTGTGTGTGTGTGTGTGTGTGTGTCTGAATGACTGTGGCGACCAGATATATGTGCTGCAATTATCGTACAAGACATCATTATTGCATAGAAGTGCAAATTATCCACAGCAGTAACACTACATGATTCTGAGACATGCAAATTAGCCATAACAGTAACACTACATGATTCGGAGACATGCAAATTAGCCACAACAGTAACACTACATGATTCGGAGACATGCAAATTAGCTGCAGCCGTAGCACTACATGATTTGGAGACATGCAAATTAGTCTATAATGAAGTCCTTCCTCATTGCAACTAACATGTCTCCTTTTTCCTGCAGCTGAAGTTTATAGAGTTGCACTGGCAAACTAAGTTAAATACCAGACAACCACCAGGCTTTAATAGTAATAACATTAATAATAATAATAATAATAATCACAATAATAATAGCTTGAACAGTGCACTCTAACAGAGCTGGCACTTTTGTATCACAATATTTAAAACAAAATGTTACATGGTTTAGGCATTGAATTTATCAGCTGTTTTATTTATACAATATGAATGGATGGGTTATTTTTATGGTGCCATAACATTGTGGGTATATGGGGTAAATCAGTACATATTACTTTAATTCTTATGAAGTCTCTTGTATTAAGAGATGAAAAAATGACATATGCTGTTATTTTAAACTGTTCTTAGTTCTTTATTTTTATATTACTGTTTTGTATTTCTCTCACTATTTTTATATTTTGTTTTATTATATTGCTTTATTGTAAATAATTTATGAACTAAAATAGGTTCTGGTAGTCATGCTCAATTATAAATAGAGATAGACAGATAGAAAGACAGATGGATGGGTAGACAGACAGATAAATAGACAAATAAGAAGACTGACAGCTAAGAAAACAAACATATATATAAATAAATACATTTGCCTAGTCCTACTACTATCAAAATATCTGAGAAGGTAATTCACAAATACTACAGCACCTCATTGGCAGCAACCTTCTATTCTCTTTTGTAAACAACAGTAGGGAAATTATGAACATCACTGAAGCAGTTATTTGCATCCTCCTATATGTTTCTAAGGCCATGGATCATACTACCCTTACTTACTCCCTTAATAATTTTTGTCTCACCTTTCCCTTTTAGCATGACTTCTAACAGAAACCATAGTGTAAAAATGGGACAAGATTACATCCTAGTCCCATTCATCCCATCTCAGTGCTTCATGTAGATCAGTCTTTGTGACCTTGAAATTTACAGTCTTCACAGATAACATACCACATATAGAAATAATTAAACATGCTACTGATGTCACACTTCATAATCATTATTAACTAGTATTTCCAAGTTATATTTATTAATTTTGAGACACAGGTTCATAGGCGAATACTAGGCAAACTTCTCTGAAGGGTCATTTCAAGCCTAGTCAAAAACCTGAGGTTGGATTCAAACCCTGCAGGTTGTGTCTATGAGGTGAAGATTGTAACCATTATGCCAAATCTACTTCCACATTGCTCCAACCTCAGATTATTTACAAAGAAATTGAAGGTGATTTTATTCTACTCTGGTCAAGTTGGATGACATCAAACAAATGCCTCATGAATGTAAGACAAACATAGAATCCCCACTCAGAAATCATATCCTCTTTTACATTTCTGCAGGTCATGACTGACCCATTCCTAGAGTTTGAGATTCGAATAAACAAGGTCATTAAACAATCAAACTGGGCTTCCAACATCCTAAATCTCTCCCCCCCAACAAGTTAAGCATGCCACTGTCACAGCCTTCCTACTATAACTGCTCTTCTATCACTCTAATCTCTTAACTAACTTCTCCAACTCCATTCCACAAATATAAACAAGTATGTTGTTGTTGTCTTTCGGCTTTCCCCAGTTAGGGGTCGCCACAGCAGAACTCAGGTCCGTTAATGATTGGCAGTAGATTTTCATGAATGCCGAGGTGCCAGCTTGACATCCAACCTTCAATGAAGGCATGCCCATTTACGCATGTCTTTCGAATGCCCAGCTAACCGCGGGGAAGACATGCAGACTCCACACAGAAGGCACATCTCATTGTATATCTGACGGATCATAGATCTACTAATAAACTTCACATCTTCCCCTCTATTCCTAAAACAAGCATGATGACAGGTACATTTTTTTTCAGTTACAGTCTCAAAGGTTAGGAATAATCTTTCCCTAACAAATTGTTTACATTCCTCTCTCGGCCTCTCTCTTTCTCTGTTGTGCTTCATGCTATTAAACAACACCTACTCATGCATGTGATATTTTGTATGCCTCAGCCAACAGGTCTGTTTGCTAACCAGTTTACCTCCACTTTTGTCTGTATCATCCTGCTATGTAACTGAGCAGGACTTAAATCTTGTTGACAACATATGATAGTTATAAAATGTATGCTATTTTGAAACCCTGGAATTTAAGCTGTTCAAAAATTATAATGTAATTACCAAACTTAATTCTCCTTCTGATACAGAAATCTTGTGAACAGCTGACTGGTTTCTTTAACTACTTTATTCTCAGATATTGTCCTTTAAAACTGAGTGTAAAACTATATGAAATTAAGTGTCATGACATTTTGTTCTTTTCTTACCCTTAGCAAAAAGCGGCATCACTTAAATATACAAATATAAGTTAATTATATAAATGTAGCTTGGACTACTTGTACAGTTTTATATATAAAGTTATCTTTAAGTTGTGCAATACAGTTTTGTCAGTAACTTAAATTATAACCTGCATTAACAGGGGATTTTTGTCTTGGTTTCCACTGAAAGTTGTACTCATGCCCAGTCTGCCCATCCCAGTTAACAAATGCAAATAAATTAATTAATGTTTTCATCCCTTTCTATTCAATTTGTAGAGGCCTGTCTAGAGTGCTTTGCATGGTTCTGGAGACCTTGTTTTTGCACAAGATATAGACAGTTCAGAAGATGGTAACAGCAGTGTTGTATGATCTACTCCAGTATGCAGCAGGAAAGAGGCACTATAAGGAATTAACATACTAGTCATGATTCAGTGAGATGTAGGGTGGGGGGTGGGGAGAAGATCTAACAGCATATTAGGTGAAGTTAATAACATTTCATAGAAGGATGGATGACTTGGGTTAACTGTAAGAAGGTTTTCATTGAATGGGCAGTGTCTGACTGGAACATTCATTTTGAGTATGCAGCAGGGTTAGAAATATTGGGAGAATTATAGATTGACTGGAAAAGAAGCAGGACATCTAGCTTGTTCTGCTGGAAACAAACCTGACAGACAAAGTTGGGGATAAAGCTCCTTTTGTGCTCCCTGAGTTCATGATCTTTTCTTTCATTGCCATGCTTAATTTCCCAAACAAGAGTCCTTGCCCTCTTCATAATTACCCCCTCCTTAAAATGACATGTTTAGTTACAGATAAAGCTAGTGTAACTTAACATACCTCTCAACTGTGCAGATTTTTGCAGAAAGTCCAGATTTTTGCCTCATATTTTTGGTCTATTTCTCATAAAATTGTGGATTTCTGCAAAATGATTGGCACGTTATTCAGGGCTGATGTCAGAAAGCAATGATACTTGAGTTTCAGACTTCATACCCTTCAGAAATATTTAAAAAGTGTACCTATTTATGGGCCATTGGCCCTCCATCATTTATGGCTTTGTCCAGATATTTTGCTCTAAGAAATTGAGAGGTATGCTTACCAAGTCTTATTAATACTGCATAATTATATATCAACACTGCTATATGTTGTACTACCTGTATGTTGCACTAATATTTGATGTGGAATGCTTGTAAACTGACTTCTATTTTCAAATATCTGACACCCAAACAGCGATTAAGAAATAAGCCAGGAAGAAAGAAAGACAACAAGAATTACTGATTTATTGAATTAATTAAGTAAAGGAACAATGACTGTGCAAAGCCATGAAAAGACTTATCATGGAATTAATGAATCAGTGTGTAGGAAACCTCCAAAGACTAGTTCTGTCTCAGTCTGGCTTCATCAAGGGCAGGTCTTGTTTACTTATTGTGGTGAATGTATTTTGAAAAGGTCACAATATCAATGGATGAAGTTAAAATGGTATACACCACATACCTTGACCTGGTCAAAGCTTGTGACATAGTTTCCTACTCAGGCATAGTAGATAAACCTCCTTGTCGCTCGCTGGATTGCCGTCTGGCTCACAGATAGGATGTAGATAATAAAAATAGAATAAGTTACCTCCGCAAAGAGACCAGTCACCAGTGGAGTCCCTCAAGATTCTGTGCTGTGACCGCACCTATTTGGCAATTTTTTTTTAAGCTAAAGCCAATACTAAAGAGTATTAGCTGACTAAGTTTGCAAGATGACTGCAAGCTAGGAGGAGTCATTGTATCCACAAATGACTTAGCCATCCTGCAGGAAGGTATGTCACAAATAAATAACTGGTGTCAAAATCACTGTATGAAACTAAATGCCAAAAATGCATTACTGTATCATTTCAGAAGTCTTCTACTTCAAGGCATTTACACATTGAAAACACACCCCTAAGAGTTGAACCATTTGTTCACAATTTGGGAATGCATGTGGACAGTGCCCTAACTTTTGACCAATATGTGTATATTGCTGTAAGAAAGTCTTTCCATATTGCACAGCTTATAAACAAAGGGACTGTGTCTATATCTAGGGATGTCGTTGTTCCCCTTTACTCAGACCTCATTAAAACAATAATTGAATATAATGCAATTTTTAACAGGTATCTGTCTAGACACATGCAATAACTGAAACATCCACAGAGATACCTTACTAAAAGGCTACAAGGCAAAAACAATATGTCCTACATGAACGTACTCAAAGTCCTGTCACTATACTCAGTATCCCATAGACTGTTAAGAGGTGACGTGTGTCATCCTCCGACCCATTACAGATGGATTTATGCATGTCCGCAAGTCAAATGGCATCAGAAATATGCAGTCTAGGAATCGAAATCTCTTCTGCAACATCAATAGAATAGTTTGGAAGGACAGGTATATTTTGTGAGGATACCACTGCTTTGTAACAGACTCCCCATCCACATAAGACAAACTTCATCTCTGCCCATTTTCAGGTTCGACTTAGATCTATGGTTGAGGAAAACAAAAATTAACCCAGGATTAGCCCCTGTACTACTGAGGGACAGATGCAGCTCCTAAATGCTTTATTTCATGCATTGGTTCCCTCAAATTATCTATGGTATGATTCCAGCTGTTATCATTAGAGGTAACATATAATTATCAACCATGAGATGGGTAAGATCAAGCTATAAACAAATGGGATAGATTATTTTGAGCATAAAAAGGGAAATTGTCTAGGCTCAAAATGATCCATAAGGACAAAATGCCTAAAACCTAAAAAGAGTCACATTCCATAGCATCCCCGAGAGATGCCCTTGAAAAATATCAAGCAAAAAGCCTGTTCATTCTTTAGCTAGAAGTGTGTAGTCAAGGTTTTAATTTTGTTTAGCTTGTTGTGTAGTTGTGTCACTAGGCTGTGCCTTGACATAGTACAAAATATTATGACATCCTGGTTAAATACAACTTCATTCTGAAGCATCTGCATTTACAAAAATGTCAGCATAAGAGGGGTGAGACTTTCCATATGACGTACATCCATTGAAAAATACTAGAAATATTTGCTTTAGAATCTGATTATGTATAATATTAAGATCCAATCAGAAGTGCGACTTTTCAGAAACTTGAAATTGATATGGTAGAGAGCATGTGACTGATTTTCCAAAAACTCAAAACGTTTGAATGGAGATCACTGTATAGTGAGATTGGGGATGTTATCCTTTTCCCCACTGTAGTGCAATCTTGGAGTTGGTAAATATAACATGCAGGGGGTGTGGGGGGTGCAGGGCAGCTTGACTTCCTGCAAAGCATAGAAAAAAGGTTGATTTTTGTTGTTTTTTGAAGTGTGAGTTTTCAGAAACTCGATCATGTTATCTCGATAGTATGACTTTCGAGTTTCTGAAAACTCGAGCTTCTGAAAAACCCATAATATGAACTATAAAAGATTTAGTAAAAGAAAATATAGTACTTCATTGTATTTGCCACAATTCCAAAATACTAGGATATCATTTTACCTTCCTTCTTTTCATCACTCACAGTTGCCTATCACAGCCCTTAAATGTGGATTGCAGTTCTGATATGTGCTGGCAGTGGTGGATACATTCTTTTAATATTAACTTCCTGTGAATATTCTATATTCTCACACTACCATCTTGCCTTCTATATAAGTACTGATAAAGTGATTACTATAATTATCTGGTACTATGGCTGACATGTAACTAAAACTAAGCAGTTTCATATTCTGAAACATCTGCACAATCTTTGTCAGTAGCCATTATGTTTTAATACATATGCTTTAAATACAGTATTTTGTCCACTTCATTGGTAGCAGATTCTTTATTTTCTGATCTGGATTTATTTAGTTTCATATCCTACAGCAAAAAATTAAATTACAGAAGTCCCTGGTTACACGTGCTGACTGTGCTAAAGTTACAATGATGAATGTTAAGTAGTTAGAGGCCTTGAAAGGCAATGTGCAACTCCTAAGGCATTTCCTACCAAGGATAGTATGATAACGAACTGCATATGGTTTTTGAAAGTACAGCATAACTGCATGTTTCTGCTAGACTATAAGCTTGTTCCGTACTTGAAGAATGAGAGTCAACAGTCAGGGTGACAAGTTGTGGCTAACTGAAAAAAGAACTCAAAGATCAGAGCATAAAATGTTTCATGTGTTTTCCATTTTCAAGTCTGAAGCTGCAGTTTTTCATCAAAGAGCACATATACATTATAAAACCAAACAATGCCATATGTAGTCAGAAGAAGTAATACAGAACTGGCCTCTAATTAAGCCTTAATTGCTGATTATAAATGGACGGCACAGCTGCATTGCTGGAACTTGCATTAATGTGCACCAGAAAAGGCAGCATATGTAGGCCATACAAGGAAGCATGTGATCCTACTTCTTAAATACTATGAGTTAGCCATAGTGCTGCTATTTCTTCCTCAAAATTATTCTTGCTAGTAACAAAAAGAGAAAAGAGCTTGTCCAGGCAATACAAAACCAAACTCCAAAAAGCAAGGATACCTGATGGTCAATGAAAGTCGGAGAAGCAGGTTTAGGGTACAAAACCCTTAATACACACTTTCGTCAAGAAGACTTCACCAGAAAAAAATCAAACCAGCAAATTAAGTCATTATATACTCAACTATTAATTGATAAAAACATCATCCCATCAATTACTCAATTAATTAATTACATAAACCTCCCATTTCATTAACACTTACAATACTAAAAGGAAACTTTATAATAAGACAAATGTAAAATGTATAATATTAAACACACAGAATAAATAAAAGCAGTTAAAAACATAAATAATTCAGTATTTTTTAATACTTTTTAACCTTCAATTTCCTACTTTTACGAAAGCACTTGATACTGATACTATTGGTGAGCCCTGGCTTTCTATCCACTTCTAACCTCACTTGCCAAAGATGAAGCCTTCCTGACGAAAGCGTGCATTAAAGGTTTTGTACGCTAAACCTGCTTCTCCGACTTTCATTGACCATCAGGTATCATTATCTTTGCTAGTCTCAGATTTGCAGATGTTCCAAACAAAATTGTAGCTATTCAGAGACAGCAAATGATTTGGTCAATGAATGCAAGCTATACCGTGATTACTTATGACTACCTCTAATGCTTCACTTTTTGGTTGAGTGCTATGATAACTGAAATCATGCAATTTATGATTTTAACCTTTCTTACAGTTGAAATGTTTTTTATATAATGTTTATCACATCCATTTCTGAAGCAAACCCTTCATTTATGTACTTATTTAAGCATTTGTTACATGGGCAGGTGTGCTGGTCCAAAGACCCTTTTTCAGGTATGAGCCAGACCAAAAGGTAAAGGGAGAAGCAAAAAGTTATTAATATGTTAACATACATGACTAAGCACAAATAACACAACAGTGTTACAAAATGTTAAAGTATATAGAGGTAAATAGAAACACAGTAGCACAGAGTTAGGAAATAAGAACATAAATAAAATATATTATATTTAAATACCAAAATTATTTACATAACAATGAGCTATTAAGTTTGCCTCAGAAGACTGGGCTCAGAAGGTTATCAAGCATGCTTACGCAAGCATGACACAAACTACTGAGAGTTTAGTTAGCAGGGGGATTAGGTATTGATGTAAAACATCAAAGTTAACCACGTTGTTCCAACACATACATGTACTGTGATTGCATTCTGCATTAGGTGCCTTTTCAAAAGACTATGAGAATCACACAAATGCTCAGTTATTGACTAACATATTTCTTGTTCCAAAATGGACTGTGAAATAACATCTTGTTTCGTTTTCATGATCATCGCATGTTTTTTTAACCAAAATCTTGTAAGATCAAAGTTTCTGATAAAGCTTGGAGGGGATACAAGAAGCACAATCTTCTGAATGTGGTGGTTGGGAGTTGTGCTCTCATAAAATACATCTTTGTGAACTTTTTTTGTTCAGTGAATGTTTTCAGCTATATTCATTTCAGCGAATGATAATCGCCAAAGATCTGACTGCAAGGGTGGTTTATGGTACTGGGTGCTGTCATGTAAGTGCTTGTGCATAAATGGCTACACTACTGAAGGAATTGATGGTGAAATGGTGTCATGAAAGTGCTTGCGCATACATGGCTAAACTACTGAGGGGATCGATGGAGAAATAGGGTCATCTACTGTTTGTGCATATAAGGTTAAACTACAGAAGTCATTTGATATGGAAATAATTGATGGTTACATCTGTGTATATGATTAGGGAAGAATTAAATTCCAGTTGTTGCAATTTTTATTTTTTACATTCTGATATCTGTAGTAAAGTAATGGATAAAGGTGTTGTCTGTCGATCAAAGGGAATGGTATTGCTGCCATTTCTTTAGAAAAAGCATTTATTTTTCTGGCTTTGCAGAAGTAGTGTACATCATTTTTTTTGTCTTTCTTTAACAGTGAAGCATCAGCATTGCACTTAACAAGTAGGTGGTTGTGGTGGTCTGGGCATGATGTGTGTGATAGTAACCGATCATTAGCAGAGAGTTGTGATAGTAACCGATCATTAGCAGAATGTTGCACTGAGTAGTGTTGACGTATAACAGCACTTGGTTCTCCTGTTGAGTTTTTGGCTGTTTATTCCTTCTTTGTGAAGTCCTTTTCCTCTTTGTGGATTTCATGCAAGCATTTTTTTTTTCCAAACCCTCACCAGTATAATATATGCCTCTGGCCATTTACTCTTTTACTTTTTGTCCCATTATAACACCAGAGTGGTGCACAGATAATCCCTGTGTTTTTGGAGGGGTAGGAAGGCAGGCAGTATTCCCAGAAAAATTAAATATATTTCCTTACTCCTGATTTGTTGTTCAGGTCATCATCATTAAGTGAAAGTCCATCCATGCATCCATCACTTTTTCCGATTTCTGCACATGATGCTAGGGTGTCACTTCAACAGTGACAATTATCTAGAGACAAGGTTTATAACATCAGATGGCTAGCCCTGCCATAGATCAATACGTTAAAAGTTAGTAAAAAACAAAAAAAAATTAAGATGCACCCCAGTGCATCTACAACTCTGTGACCTCTTAAATTGCATTGGAGTCTGGGACACTTACAGAGGTTAAAAGTGTGGGGGTGCTGTAAAATTAAGACAAAGTATGAAAAAACAAAAGAGAGTGAAATAATCTGTCTGGAGATAGAAGTAATCTGCCTGGATGGTGTGGGGACTGGATGAAGGGAAAACAGAGGAGGGCGTTGTAGGAGTGGGGGGTGAGGTATAACAGGGGATCCATGGAGTACTGACTGTGGTTAGACATCTAAGGTATATATAGTCATTACGTGGCTATAATGAGTGGGTTTGTAGTGAGGCAGTCTGTGGATGCAAGTGAATGACCTCATCTGTTTGATCACATGTAATTTGTTACTGAGCTGCTGTAATACAGCCCCGCCCCACTGTGTTTGGCTCCAGTCATTCAAATCCTTCCTGCAACCCTCCTGCTTTGAGGACACCTGCTGCCACTGTCTGAATGACAAATAAAATTTTCTTTTTGTTCTCTTACACAAATGGCACATAACTTAGCGGCACATAAGTGCTTAACTTTGTGAGTCATTTTCCCTCCCTGACCAGGACAATTATGTATGAGACTATACATGCTGTTTCTTAGCCATACTAATCTACTGTTTTCAAGGATGCTAGCTCCCTTTCTTTGGTTTGACATTTCTTTGGTTTCTAAGTTGCCCACCACAATGCTAATCTGGCGTGTGGAACATACATTCTTTAATCGGGGGCAAGTAGCTCATCGAGTTTGCTATATACTCTATCTGATGCATTTTGATTTCCATTCATCATCTTTCTGTCAGTGAAGATCAATTGCCTTTCCTCTTCCTGGTTCTGATAAAATCTGGTGATCTTTAATGTGACAAGAAAAAAAAATCAATTTCTATATCTAGCAACAATGTAAAGCCATGATGGATAACTATGATTCTTACAAAAAATAAATAAATTAGCTACTATCATATAAAATCCTGGACTGCAACACAATAATGAGCAGCTGAAAAATCAAGACAGCATGATCTACTATTAATGAGTACATCAGTTTGACATAATCATCTTCATTATCATCATCATCATCATCAACCTCCTTTTTCACATTTTCTACATGGAGTTGGGGTGTTGTGTCAACTGTCTCCATCTCTCTCTTTCTCTCTCTTTTCAATGCCACTCTCCTATCTTCTTTTTTAGACATGCTTGACTGTCACATGTCTTCTTTCATATAATCCATCCACCTCTTCATTGTTGGATGTCCTCACTTCCTTTTGTTTTCTTCCTGTCTGACCCAGTATTCTTTATCAGATTGCCTTCTGCTTTACTGCACATATGCCTGAATCACCATAATCTGTTCTGTCTGTACTTTCCTGCAATTGGGGCTACTTTGGCTTTTTCTGTTATGTCCTCATTTTTTCATTTGTCCTGCAGTATGCATCCTATCACCCATTTCAGGCCCTTCATTTCCATCACCTCTAGCTTCCTCAACTGCTTTGACTTTACTGCATAGGTTTCTGTACCAGTTGCAGCACTGTTTTGCACACCTTACTTTTCAACTTCTTTGGAATTCTTCTGTCATACACCACTCCTGACATTCTGTGTCATTTGCAGTCCCTCTGATTCTAGCTTTGACCTTCTCATTAAGATTTACCTTTTTGTAACCGCCATTCCCAGATACATAAACCTGTTAACCTGAAAACTATTAACCTGTTCCACTGTTTTCCCTTCTAATTTAATTCTCACCTTCTCCTGATTTCCCCCATGTGCTGACATTAAAACTCCTTTATCTGTACTCTGCTTCAACCTACGTCTCTTCAGTTTTGCATTCAGTTCCCCTATCCTTTACTGACATTCTTGCTCAGAGTCTGTCTGTAATACCACATTATTTGCATACAGCAACTTTTTTGACCCCCCCCCCCCCGTTTGCTAATGTAGTCCATCACCATTATGAACAGAAAAGGGCTCAGAGCTGAACCCTGATGCACAACCACTCCCACTGGGATCCCTTCTGTGAGACCATTCACTGTTCATACTTGAGTCAATGGGTCTTTGTACAGAGCCTGCACTATTTCTACCAACTTTTCTGGGACTTTGAGCCATTGCAGGACTGCCAAAATCAGCTTTTGTGGAACCTTGTCATATACTCTCGACCTGAGTTGCTTGTTTGCCACTCTTATGTAATCCCATTTCTCTTGCTGAACCATGTGTTGACCACCATCCAGCCCTTTGCCAGACAGAAGTCTAGAATGGCTCCTACTGCCCCACACATATGGACCCAGGAAATCCTCATATTATGTATTGTCTGTCATGATATGTGTATTCAGGTCACCCATTATCAAGTCCAACTCATGTTGTCCTGCAATACGTAGTTAGGTCCTGCAATTGTTATCTGAATGCACTCTTTTCTTTCATATCACAGCCCTGCTGTGTGTCATAGACTGAGCTAATGAATACTGCCTTATGACTGGAAGCTGACTGCAATGAGTCTGTCACTAATTGTGATAACATCCCTCATCGCCTTCTGAAGTTTCATCCTCCCCACAATGCCCACACCAATTCTAGTGTATCCTCTTCTTGAGTAATAGACTCTAGATCACAATCCAAGTGGCTTTGCTGCGAATTACCTTACATCCTGTCTCCTAGGTACATAGGAAGTTCAATCTCCTCCTTACTATCATGTCATCCACTTCCAAGTTGTATCCTGACTGTAGCAATTCTTAGTTTATGTTTGACAGGTTGATTGGATGTACATGCAGCTTTTACTTAGCAGAACTATCCCAGGTAAATCAAACTGGGCAACTGGACACTGGCCAGATGTTAGCTTATTGAGCCAGGGCTGCTTGGCTTTATTGTGGGTACACAATAGACGACAGTGGCAAGCAGACCACTCACATCCCTGCCATTTGGCAACATTAGTCAAGATGACCAAATCACCTAGAGCCTGTTTTTATACTATTGCATAGCTAGCCTTGACATGGTGCACAGTGCACAGTCAGCTACAACAATCCATGTTCTTCTATCTTGAGGATACTGTGTAATAACAGCTTATGCTCAAAGCAGTTGGTCTATGCAACTTTTGTGAAAACACTTTTATAACTTGTAACTTAATTGATGAATTGGGATGTTAATTGGAGTTTTTGAACTGGTTACACTAGATCATGTGTTGAAAAGGGGAATATGTAAGTGTGCTTTGGTTTTCATTCATTTGTTCTGATGAAGTCTTATATTTTCAAGATGAAAGCACTTAACCTTGTATTTATTGGTTTTATTTTGTAGTTTTCATTATGGGCCGAATTCACGAAACTACCGTGTAAGACTTAATATGTCTTTCTTGGAGGCTACAGGTGAATGGTATGATGTCAGCGTGCCATGAATATTCATGAGGGCACGCTGACTCATCCGTAACTCTTACACAGACTGAGTAGACAAGCAGGGGGCGTGTCCGACTGACGAGCAGTCTAAATGTCCACGCCCCTGCAAGTTTTTAAAAAGCATAATGTCAACAGACAAGAGCGAGTTCGCTCAAATGTACTTGCACCCAACACCACACTCCCTGACATTGTAAACCCCCAATAGAGTTATAAAATGCAAAATATTAATTTTTTTTTAAATCCACGATATAGCTGCCTGTATTTCCGCTTGTTTGCGCGGGTGTGCCCATTGCTTAACCACAGTTAGCAATTGTGACATTGAAGAGCATGTAAGAACTACTTATGCAAATTATCCCAAATAGCAATAGTGTAATGGTAGAGCGTATGCACAAAGAGAAGGCATTCACGGTTCGAGTCCCACCATTCCCCTTCTTATTTATGTGTTAAAGCAGTATTTGAAATAATACCAGACAAATATTATTAAAATTTTATTAAAAGCAGTGACATGGCCAATGTATCAGTGAACAAAATATATATTTTTAAAGGACCCAGATATATAATAGCCTGGTGTTAAGCAACGATTTACACAGCTAAACACAGGTGCCCATAGTTTAATAGTGCTGTACCCATCTAAACAGATGTGCCCATAGTTTAATAGTGCTTTAACCAGCTAAACAGAGTTGCCCATAGTTTAATAGCACTTAACCCAGTGCAATAGAGTTGCCCAATGTTTAAAAGAGCTTTACCCAGCGCAATGTGTTTGTGTGGATGTGCGCGCCGTGCCAACCAGGGCACTGTAGGGCACCGTAGAGCAATGTAAAGCTAAGTTGCTTAAAAGCAGCCACACCCCCTAGCCTGTCTAGAGAGTATTAAAATAAAAGAATGACAAGGTTTGAACCCAGGACCCTTAGCATCATAATCAAAGAACAAAACCACTAAGCCATGACAACATAGGGGAAACAGCCACTATTAGCATTCATAAACCTAGGAATGGTAGTTTAACCATTACTAAGCAGGTCTGCAGTCAGACTAGAATTTTACAAAATGGCCAATCACAAAAAAGTGCGAGAAATGCGGCATATATAAGCCCCACAAGCGGGAATAATTGCCATAACTGATTGTAGCTCACATCTGCAGTCAGAATGGCTGGTGTTAGAGAGGGAGCGCGCTTCCGAGCACAGAGATGGGGCATCGAGGAGTCCAAATACATGGTTTGGCTCCTAGTCCACCGTCACGAGGTAAGACTCCTGCAGGGCCAGTTCCAAGGGATGGAGTACAAGGCAGAGGCTTGGAACCGGTTAGCTCGTGACCTCACCAGTGCCACATGCATTCCTTGGACTGGTGAGCAGGTCCATCACCACCATGCAGACCTGAAGAGATGAAAGGAGGACCGCCTGAACCAGTGGATACAGGAGGCCCGTGGGATGCGGGATGCCCCAGTACTGAGTATGTAGCCATGGACTGCAGTATGTAAGAATTTCAAATGGAGTATGTATAATGGATAGGAATGTCTCAATATCCCTTCATTTACTTTACAGCTGCAGGTGACAGTGTTACGAATCAGCAAGCCTATGCTGATAGGCTGCTAAGGCTGCACCGCCAGGCAGGTTAGTGATTATTCTGCATATATTGTTATATAAAATATGGGAGAGAGCATGAAAGAAAGTGTTGTAGTCCAATAATACAGCCATAAAATGTACTGAATAAGTCCTCTGCATGTACTGTCAGATAAAAACGTTAGAGAGGCAGAAAAAGAGTGTAGTAACCCATTAAGAAAGGTAACAAATGTCTGGAATAATATCTCTGCAGGCACTGTCATATAAAAGAATATGTGAGTGAGCCTGAAAAAAGAGTGTGCTAACCTATTAATAAAGGTATACTATGTTGTGAACAAGTCTGCCATATATACCGTTAAAACAAATAAAGGAGTGAGCCTGTGGAAAAGTGTGTAATGTCATTAATAAAGGTCAAAAACCCAGAGTGTGTCTGTTTCACTTAGTATGAAATGTTGTTGTACCCTTGCATTATACAAATAGTAATGTGTTAGAAAGTGCTGGCAACCCAAAGTTCTGCAGTCCCATCTAAAGTGGGTGATGGAAGTGCTCGTAGCTGTGAAGTAAATACACAGTCTTCAACAGTCAGTTACTGGCTGGCATGCATAAGTAAATCTGACACATGAGTAGCATGCTAATATGTTCCCCAGAAATTAAGTGTGCTTCAATAAATGCAGGGTTCTGTACAATTTAAAGTGAAAATGTCATGTGAAAACATCCAGATATGTAGATAAAGAAATATAAATGCAACCATGAAATATGTAGCAGTAACATCTGCATCCTGGACAGTTAGTATGCGAAATATAGGTCAAGTATAGATTAAACTAGCCAAACCCACTACACAACCTAATGCATGGTGACAAGTGTAATAATACATGTAGGGAATATACACCTGCAGTCACTAGGAATGTAGTGTAGAGTAAAACTGTTTATAAGATGTTAACAGAGGTTTTTTCTACACCCTACTGTTTGTGCATAAACCATGCAATTCCACACCTCAATGGGTATGTGTAATCTTAAATATTTGTTGGGATATATGTCCAATTGTTATATAAATATTTGCACTCATGTTGATGCATGTGCCCTGTTCAAACACCATGTTCATGGTGGCCTATTGCTACCAATCATCCCTGCATGCGTTTGGAATAACCACTGTTGTGCAATATATGCATGTGTTATGTTTGCTGTTCAATTGTTGGAACTGTGGTGTGTGGGGTTAATGGGAATATTACTGCATGCTGTTACAACTAATCTGGAATGCTGTTGTTTATGTTGTAATGAAGCACACCTATTCACAGAACGTAAGGGAAGGCCAGTCCCAGCGGACCCACCTGTCCCTCCTCAGTTGGCAAGTGCACCTAGCACCAGTGGCTCTGGTGCCCAGCCCGGACTCCCCTCCTCCATTGGTCCTGTGCCACCTTCGGGTGGAAGCGCTGCAGGGGATGGGGCTCGTCCCCTCCGTGCAAGCGTGGGCGGAGAAGGGCCACCCATCACCCTTTGAAGGGTCCGGGTAGTAGTGCGTAGGGAGATCCAGCGTTCAGTCACTGATCCGCTACGCCAGCTTGAGGCGAGAGTGGCGCTTCTCACAGGTGAGCCTGCCCATCCTACTCAGCCCCCAGTACAGCCACCCCCGGGGCTGTGAAGGTGCAGTGGTGACTGCCCATGGGTGGGGATCTCAGTTCCACTGTTACCATCTGTGGGCTCATGGGCCTAGCGATTTCCAAACAACCTTCCCCGTCAATTGAGTTCACCCACCCCATGTGTCAGATTCCACTCCTGTATGCGTCTTGTTTGTCTTGTCTGTTTACCTCCCCAACCTACCTCCCCAAATATACCTACTTCCCCTACCTCACTTACCACTCTCACCTGAAAAAAAAAAATGGGCAATCTGTACCCGAAAAAAAATTACACCCCATACATAGCTTCCCATTTTGCACACATGTCCATAGAACATATACACCGATAATTCTAATTGGCAGTGCAACAAACCATGTTGTCCTCACCCCTCTCTCAGGGGTGGAAGGTCTCAAAACTCACTCCAAATTTTCAACATATGCACAGCTGTTGCTGTTAAAGAAATGGGCAGCTATGAGCCTTCCCTACACCCTTCCTGCACATCCCAAGCAAGTTTTCCTACAGTCTTTCCCTCTCTGTACCCTTTTTCACCACTTTCCTATCTCCCCATTTTTTTTCTTTAAAAGAAATTAGTGCAGGGGTTAGCGAGAGTAAGCACTGTTAAGCAGTAGTAAGCAAGGTTGCGCTTAGCTAAGCACCGCTAAGTGTCGCGCAAACCCGCACCAACTCGCTTACAACTGCTTAAAAGTGCCTTTGTCACTCTTTATGACAAGGCCCTTGTAATGCTCAGCAGCAAAATAAAATACCCTTGTCAGTCTCAAACCCCACAGCTTGGACTCACCAGTCTGCATGATGGACCACTAAGCCACAGCATATAAACAATAACTTGGTGCTGAAAGAAATATAACATGCATTACAAGGAGTGCATGTAAATGGAAAATAGGAAAGCCATAGGAATACATTGCAATAAAGAAATAAGACATGCATTAAAAGGACTGAATGTAAAGGGAAAATAGGAAAGCCATAGGAAAACGTTGCAATAACTACTGTTGTATGCCAGTTAATTCCCTAATTCCAAAATAAAGTACATACTCCCATGTATCCAGTGTTAGCATTTGGAGGTGTGAGTAAACTTGCACACTGAGAAGAGTGTACTTGAAGAAGCAACAGTCAGGTTTCAGTACAACATGCATTTCACTGGCTACAACCCAGCTTCAGATATGAGACATATACCAACCTTCTGACTGAGACAACAGTGTCCACAGCAAATAAGCATGGTCTCCACCTTGCAAAACTGAAAGGCCTATGCCTACCTAACCTATCATTTTATAGCAGTGTCCTGAAATCACAGTGAGAACTGCAATTACCACACAGCAGGCTGCATGCAATTACTAAATGATGGGCATAAATTGGTGCAGAGGCCATCACATGTACATGTGCAGATAAATACAAAAGCAGCCTGTACTTGCTGTCCACACATGCAATAATATCATTGCAGCAAATGGAGAGAGACAGAGCAAGCGAGAGAGACAGACAGACAGACAAACAAACAGTTGGAGAGACCAAACCAAAAATAAAAAACAGAGGTGGTTGGAGACACCGACCAACCAAAACAAAAAATAAAACAAACAGAGGCAATGGAGGACACCGACCTAAAAAAATAAAAATAAAAAAAAACATCAACAGGTACAACAGACTGAGGTGAGAAATACAAAGGTAAGGTATGTAACACAGATGTATTTGCTGGCATCCGAATGATGTGTCTGAAAGGTACTCTACATTCTGTGAACACTCCTTATGTGGTAGCAGTCCGTATCTATATGTATATGCAGATGTGCATAGGGCAAGGGACATACTGCAACTGTTAGTGAAGGCTGGACATATATATGTATTTGAAGGTTGCTATCTGCACATATCTATGTAGGTTGTAGTGTGTGGCATTGAAAACAGCAAACAGTGCAGGTATATGTCATGTGGTGGTTAAATGCTGTGGGACTGAGTTACAGCCAGTGAGGTCTGCTATGGCTATACGGCCTGAGGATAGCGAAATGCATTCTGCACAACACTGTGCAATATTATTACATAATCGTATGTCTCACAACTGTTCCATAATTGATATTCCCACCATGAAAGGTGGCCAGTATATCTGCATATATGTGCACGTATATGTACAGCAGTGGCTGTTTACAAGTATGTGTTTATATATATATATATATATATATATATATATATATATATATATATATATATATATATATATATACATATGTATGTGTATATATACACACATATATATATATATATATATATATATATATATATATATATATATATATATATATATATATATATATATATATATATATATATATATATATATATATATATATATATATATATATATATATATATATATATATATATATATATATATATATATATATATATATATATATATATATATATATATATACATATATAGATATATATAGATATATAGATATGTAGATATCTAGTTATATACACATATATATATATATATATATATATATATATATATATATATATATATATATATATATATATATATATATATATATATATATATATATATATATATATATATATATATATATATATATATATATATATATATATATATATATATATATATATATATATATATATATATATATATATATATATATTTATATATATATATATATATATATATATATATATATATGTATATATACATATATATGTATATATATATATATATATATGTATATATATATATATATATATATATATATATATATATATATATATATATATATATATATATATATATATATATATATATATATATATATATATATATATATATATATATATATATATATATATATATATATGTGTATATATATATATATATATATATATATATATATATATATATATATATGTATAGTGAGAGAGGGAGACACAGGTCAGACGTATTGCAACAGGTGCCTGGTGACCAAGACATGGACTGAACACCAGTGTTGATACTGCAGTGCCATACCCAATTCCAAAATACTTTACCCATTAACTACCAGATAGGTGGTTGCCTGACTAACACAGAAGGTGTCAGAAGGGAACATGGGACAGAGGTGGACAGTAGCCTCCCCTTTGATATTCACAGTGCCACACTAGTCTTGTAATCTGTCTACATGGTACGTGTAATCACAAATGATGTGTCATGTACGAAAATATAGGTCAGTGTTCCCCTGTACTCATCACAATGCTCCATGTGGTATGTACCTCACATGACAACTACAGCAAGTGGAAAGTCCACAGACATACCTCACAAAGGGTAATACTGCCTTGAAACACATACACTATGCAGACTGACTCACATAACCACAGCTACAGTGCGTTGTATACCGGCCACCCAGAGGTTACCTCTGCCAAGCATACAGAGGCATGCCACACCCATAGCAGTAAGACAACCACCATGTCAACACCTCACAAACCCACCCGGCTACACAGCCTAGGTCCCTAGTCCCTGCAACATCACTAAACAGCACATGCTGGAGGGATAGGCTCCCATTGGCAAATATGCCATACTCTGGAGTAAACCACCCAGCATGAACAAACAAGGCTCCTCAGTAGCAGATGTCAGACATACCCCTGATGATTGTCTGGGGGATATGTAACACGCCCTGGGAATCACCTCTGTGTATCCGGTTGACAGGAGGAAGTGAAATCTAATTACATGTGTGTCACAGGCCAGTGTAGCATACGGCTAGGCTGCTGTAGGCCCCAGGGACAATAGCTTATTACCTACTTATGACATAATGCACACAGACATGTACACAGTGCAATACCAGCTATGTGAGGTGGAATGAGTGTGACAGTGAATGAGTGCAAGGTCTGTGACGGTGTGATAGCTAGGAGTGAGGTTGTTTCCGTCATGGTCATTTATGTCCTATGTGTGCGGCCAGAGAAAGATGTGTCAGTTATTGGGATGCAGACATAGTAGGATGGTATATGTTGTGACGTAGTTCCTTGTATATGACTGTGGTGTCCCACCATAGGCTGAAGCAATACATGTATGCTCAGTAAGTGGTACTGCTGGTGAATCCATCTGACATTAGAACTGTTGTACCACCTGAATCTGTATGCCTAAACAGCACAGTATGGTGTATGTTCACATTCCCTTTTACCACTGTCTTGTGTGTTTCCTGCAGTCTGCACAGATTACATTCCTCAGGCATAGGTATCTGTAAGTAGGGGCACACAGTACTGTAAGGTGCGTAGCAAATGCTCATCTGTGTTAGCATACATTTGTGTGTGGTATGAATGTCTGATGTGTGTGTAATGATGCCTGTTCCATGCCTGCAATCACATGTGTGATGCAGGGTTTGCGTGTGTACCTAGCAACATGTATACTCTGTTTCAGCAGTATGCCAGCTATATTAACAACTGTGCACATATGTTAGGTAGGGGTATGGCATCAACGACTAAGGTGGGTTACTGGTTATACTGTAACTGTACTTCACATTCATTGCAATGGATGACATATTTCTGCATGTATTAGCTTGATATGTACTCCCCTGGCAAGGCTGTGCATTGTATCCCAAACAGTGAGCCGAGTACTGGTGTATACTGGTGTGTCATATGGAGTGTGGCAGGCACTGTCAGCCAGTTGTGGGCTGAGCACTGATATGTGGTATTGAATGTGTGTATCCTGTGACAGATGAACAGATGCTATATATGGCAGTTAACTGATATCTGTACTGTTTAATGTTAAGTGTGCCACATGACTTGCTCACACATATCGTTTACTAGTCTTCCAGGCTTATGGCTCATCACAGGAACCCCTACTACACAGCTGCAGAAGAACAGGAAATCCACCCCAGCCTGGTACAGCACTATACCCTGCTGTTTTCAAGGGCCAGCCAGCACCAGCAGGAGCGTACTGCACTGTGGCAAGAACTTGTTTGTCGGGTAAATGACATAGGAATGCATAACCAGACATATGAGCAGGTACGCCAACACTGCAGTGATTTAATTAGACATGTCCAGTGGCATGCATCTGATATCCACAAACAACAGCTTGCCACAGGTGGTGGGCTGGCCATACATCCCCCTCACCAGAGTGGAGGAACTGCTGCTAAGTGTGGTGGCTCCTGGCTTACAGCAACAACAACATCACACATGTGTCGTCATGGAGGCCGGAGCCACCCAGCATAGTGACATGGAGTGTGCAGGTAACATGCCCTAGCTGTAGACTACTGTTACCTGTATTGTTAGATTATGCATGTGTGAGATGTGTACTGTGTTTAGCAGTTGTGCTGCCTATTGTGTGAAATACTGATAATTTGAATAGTATCTGTACACCTATTCCTGTTGTTCTACTGTAGTTTAGCACAATCACAGTAGCAATGCCACAGGTGTGGCCACTGACAAACTGTGACATATTCTTGCAGGTCTCTCTGGTGTGACAGCAGGGCAGACATTACATGCTTGTGAGTGTGTTAACACTTTAAACTTGGTATTGAACTGTTCATGTCATATGTGAGGTGTAGGCCATGTACACATAACACACCTACGCATAATGCATGCTGTGTATGTTTGCTGTGAGACGTGAAACATCCCAGTAATGTCAGTAGCTGCCTCATTCACATGCAATGCACAGAGCATCAGACACAAATGTGGCAACACTGTACTGCAGATTGGATAGGCATAGTTGACACACATGTACACAACATAACACGTTTGTCGTACAAAGTACACCTCAACATGCTACACATAGTGTAACCGGACACCCGCTGCCAGGTCACACTTCAGTATCTCACATGTCATCCACACACCACACATACCATACCTGAGGGGTAGGGGCCTAGAATGGGGCTGTGTGACACTCCTCAACACATAACACATTCATGTTAGGCAATGCTCCCTATTGGACATCTCACACACCCTTGTGCAACGTGGCTG
Source organism: Protopterus annectens (assembly GCF_019279795.1). Taxonomy (NCBI): domain Eukaryota; kingdom Metazoa; phylum Chordata; order Ceratodontiformes; family Protopteridae; genus Protopterus; species Protopterus annectens. The sequence continues at coordinate 1,292,061,579 of NC_056731.1, read as the reverse complement.
TGTAATTGTGAACTTAGCCACTGCACTGTGGTTCAGGTACAGCATGCTAGGCAGTGGTCTAGCACACTTTAGTGGCCTTGAGTGACCACATGATGCATGATGATGATGGCTAATGGTACTACACCCCATACTGTTACAATATCCATGTCCAGGATTGGTATCCCATCATGTATACATGCACCACCCATCCTGTGTATGTATATAGCATGCATGTGCTACACCTGTGTCCACAATTATCTGCTACAGACACAGACACTGCAATCAGACATGGAAATCCATGTGACACACAGATAATTAGCCATGGTATGTATACCTGTGTGTGATGGTGCACAGGACATTGCAGAGCTTATAATACTTGCACTGAAATGTCATGTCCTTGTACACATTATATTCCAGGGTGTAGGCAATCACTGAACATGTACACACATGCACCACAGCCATGTACACTGTCATCAACTATGGCTGTCTACATTCACACTGCATGGACTTGATCAACACTTATTCTGCATGCTGACACGTTTGCATGACTGTTTGCGTTGTGATACTGTCACCCACCTTCAACCTGTATGGAGTATGATTTGGAAGTCTGTTGTATGTATGTATCTGCTGTAGTGAGGAGTGTGCATGTGTTCCTGTGTTCCTGTATGCATGTGTGCCTGTGTGCCTGTATGCCTGTGTGCATGTGCAGACATAACATGTGTTTCCTGTCTTCCTCTCACAGGTGCTGAGGTAGGGCTTGGCGAAAGCAGCAGGCGACCTGAAGCCACCGCCAAGGATAGTGGTGATGATGAAACATGTATTTTGGCACAGGGAGATTTGACAGGGTCTGTCGTTGGTCCACCAATCGACAGTACACAGCGTTCAACCTCATCTATGTGCACACTCATACTGCCATTACATCCCTCACCACCAATGGCCATAGGGGAGGGACAGCATACAGATGGCATTGACCAGGAGAGTGTGTTACCCATGGCACGTGCATCCCCTCACAGCAGCCATAGCCGTAGACCCGCAATGGTACCACATAGGCAGAGGTCCAGGGGTTCTCAGGGGAGCATCACTGGATGTATTGCCCCTAGCAGGTGTGCCCTCACAGGTCTTACGATGACAACTATGTTCCAGGCTGTAATGCAGGCTCAGGGACGTATGGAAAGGTACACCAGGCAGGGACTTAGGGTGCAGAGGGTGCAAAACACCGCTATCAATGACAGCATCCGTGACCTTGCCAGTGCCATCCGGACATACACCGAGGTCATTGATAGACATTGTGGGGAGATAATAGATGCCCTACACAACATGTCTTCCTCAAGCCAGGACCGTGCGGGATGGTTGCAACATCAACGTGGACGCATGCCAGCAACAGCAACAGCTGGCAGTGGTCACGGACAGCCCACAGCTCACAGCCACTCTCGTAGTTGGGGCTGGCCTGTCCATTTTCCATCCCAGTAAACCACATGCACGTGGCTCTGGCCAGTCCCAGCAGGGACATGGGTCCAGTCATCATACCTCTGCCTCTGATGACAGTACCCTGTCAGCATTGGTACCCGATACCATCCGTAGCACCCCTGCCAGGCACAGGTATTGAGTCCATAGCCGGAGACAGTGATCTGTACAGCTAAGCAGGTACAGTCTGTGGCTGTCCCACAAACCACCGTATATGGCAGCCACATGGTGGAGCTGTGTGCATGCAGACACACACACATTAAGCAAACAACTAGGGCTCACACATACACACACACACATTACATCAACATTGCCCATGCTGTACTGTTGTTCCCCCCCCCCCCCACACACACACACACACACACACACATGTAGATTGGATGGGTCAATGTCAGGCTCTGGCAAACAACAAAACACCCTGTGCATATGATAATACCTGTGCCGCCTCCTGTCATCTGCATTATCGACTGAAGGACAGGCTAACATGGTGCTGATGCACAGGGTGACACTATAGCAGTGTAGCAATAATAGTGAGTTGTCAACAAGGAAGTCTAACTACATCCTTGTAGGTATATCTGAGCAGACATTATGCATCAAAGCTCTGATTGTCAATGTAGCATTGTTTACACCACTGTTAGGTCTGAGTATGTATTATCCACCCATGTACCACTTGGCTGATGTGTGATGTTTTGCCAGCATGTGTTAGCGAGTGGACAGTACATGTGTGATGTGTGCAGTACAGATTAGCAAGTGTACATCTGTGAACATGGTGGGTGCGCACTGTCTGGATGTACGTGCATAGTGGACACATGGGACATGTGGCATACCCTGTCGTACACATTATTAACATCCCATTGCATCTTTCAATGGCCAGTATGCATTCTACTACAGTTATGTACTAACATGGGTAGACGTGTGTATGACATGGGTTGACACTATGCTGCGGGTGATACTGTTAATATCGGTCAATGATTTGCAGTCTGATAGTATACACAACCTCAACAGCATGACTATAAGCAATCAGTGGATGATATCCTGACAAATGACACACAGTAGTAGGGAACCCAGTATCAATTGGATCCTTCCCGTTGCTACACTATAACACTAACCACACCTGTGTGTCATATAGCCCCCTTAGGTACATGCAGACACACTAGGGATGTGTCCATCCAAATCTGGGAATGCATGGAATGGCCTACAATGCATTCCCTGGATGGGACGCATATCCTACACAAGGGTATCATATATACAGATACCTGTTGTGTGATACATGCTGTATAGCAGTAAGCCGACTGTGACATAGTCATCCTCATGTACTATACGTACTATCCCGTCAGTACCACACTGGTGGTAGACCTCAACATGTATGTCGGGTACCATTGTGTACATACAGACCCATGTTATGTCATGTGTCCCTTGGTATCCACATATCAATAGGTATTGTGGAGTCCCAAGGTGTATCACAGACATTAGAGGCCTGAATGCATATCCACAAGGCAGTCATACACCTATAAAGACTGTCCATTCTTGGCAGACTTTGTTGTGTATGACCATGTCTGACATATACCCCAGGCATATAGCCTCACTCACACTACTCGTAAGTAACTGTCATGGGTGTATGTGCCACAGATCACGACAGTGGATGGCCATGTCACATACATACATATGTGACCTACGATCTGAGTAGCAGCGGCACAACCTGTCAATGGAAACAAATGTCTTTTGGGTGGGAGGTTGGTGTAATGGTTAAGGTGCTTACCTTTGAAACACAAGGTGCAGGGTTTGATTCTGTCATGGGGTAATTGGCTAGGCTTAAAATGGCCCGCAAGGGAAGTTAGCCTCGTACTAACCTATGAACCTATGAACTATGAACCTATGAATCTTCATGTAGTATGCAGGCTTCACACCTATGTACTGATTGAGGGGACATGTACACATATATATTTGCCATGCAGATACCTGATGTATGCAATGCACTTACTGTTGTCATCATACTATGTCATACCATAGTAAAAGCAAAACCAACACAGTGTTGACCAACAATGACACATGCCCAGTCAGTATTTGCAGGATTAAAACCCCTACTTAACAATGTTATGATACTAGAAAGTGACGCATTAACACGGCATGCTATTTGATCTACTGGCTGGTTTACCTTCTCCTGCTGTATTTGTAGGATGGTGACATCATCAGACTTTCCAAAGAGGAATGTACCTCTTTTACTGAGTTTTCCCAGTCTCTAAAAAGGAACACCTCTCAAAGGAAACTGCACACATACACATCCACAACCCCCACACACACACACTTTGCAGGATTCAAACCTGCACCGAACTATGTTATTATACCGGAAAGAGACACATTAACACAGCACGCTATTTGCTTTACTGGCTGGTTTCTCTTCTCCTGCAGTATTTGTAGGATGGTGACATCATCAGACTTTCCAAAGAGGAATGTACCTCCTTTACTGAGTTTTCCCAGTCTCCAAAAAGGACATCTCTCAAAGAAAACTGCTCACATACACACACACCCCACACACACACTTTGCAGGATTCAAACCCCTACCTAACTATGTTATGATACTGGAAAGAGACGCATTAACGCGGTGTGCTATTTGCTTTAATGGGTGGTTTTCTTTCTCCTCCAGTATTTGTAGGATGGTGACATCATCAGACTTTCCAAACAGGAATGTACCTCCTTTACTGAGTTTTCCCAGTCTCCAAAAAGGAACATCTCTCAAAGAAAACTGCTCACATACACACACACACTTTGCAGGATTCAAACCCCTACTTAACTATGCTATGATACTGGAAAGAGACACATCAACATGGCACACTATTTGCTTTATTGTCTGATTTCCCTTCTCCTGCAGTATTTGTAGGATGGTGACATCATCAGACTTTCCAAAGAGGAATGTACCTCTTTTAGTGTGTTTTCACAGTCTCCAAAAAGGACACTCCTTTTAAAGACAATTGCAAACATACACGTTCACAGGATTCAAACCCCTATCTAACTATGTTATGATACTAGAAAGAGAGAAAGAGACACTTTAACATGGCGCTTTATTTGCTTTACTGGCTGATCTTTCTTCTCCTGCTGTATTTATAGGATGGTGACATCATCAGACTGGACATGGTGATGTGTGTACACTTTGTTTTATGCCATTCCAGGAATGGTCCATGTGGGTCAGCAGGTGACAACAGCTTTAACATGACCTCAGTATCCTTACCTTGTGTGATCTATCTGTGGACACATTGACATTCCGTCATATGTCAACACATATTTATGCACAGCTTCTTGGTTTTGTGGATACTACATGTGTCTGGGATGTTGATAAAGGGCTATTCAAAGTCTATGTGAACATGTGTAGATGTGTTCATTGATGTATGTCCCGGGTGGCTGGCTGCCTTGCAAACAGTCTAGCATGTTTGGGAACCATGATCCACACATGAATATACCACAGTTGGTAGGGTTGTGTGTGTGTCAGCTTCCAATAGCTCTGTTTATGACTGCAACCATGATGGACTCCATGACCTTGCAGATCAAACCTCATAGGCATACTGGACTTGACTTCCCATGGTGTGTTGTGCACCAACACTTGTGGGGAGTGCCATATGTTGCTGTGACACATTCAACAGTTCCACATCCTGTGTAGGGGGTGCGGCTCAGCTAACTGTTCAGGTGCATGATCTGTTTGTTCTGTAGTTTGTGCATGACACATATTGGGAATCAATGTATTCCACCTGCTGCCATGCTTTTGGTAGTGGGGGTAGCTGCTCATCCATTCTACATGTAATATCTCCTGGTATGATGATGTGGACTATTGTCAGTGGGGGATGAGTATGTACATATGGGCCTGTCTGTCATGATGTCGGCATTGACACTCAGGTACAGTTGGCCCTGACTCAGGACATATATGTGTGTACATTGATATTTATGACATAGCTGAAGGAGGTGCCATGATTCAGTCTGGACTCCTTCTCAGCTCCTCTTTACAACACACTAACAACCATGAGCACTAATTCCTGTTATACTCTTTTACTTGCTTAACACCCTACTGATCATTTGTGATCAGGCTACAGAGTATGTCATGATAATATCCTGGCATGTCCAGGGGTCGGTTTTGTGTGTACTCTTCAGTCCAGCTGGTGGATATTGTGATATTGACACAATGTCACATCTGCCTCATGTACACAGACAACCCTCTCCTCCTCCTGACAAACTCAGATATATGTGTGAGATGCACCTATATAGACATACAGGGAGCTGAAGTCTCTCGACCCATGACTGGCACAGTGTATCAGGTGGTGAAGGTAACCACACACACCACATATCAGTCTCACATATCCTCTAGCAACAGCACTCAAACCACATTAGCACACATTGACATACTCGGATGCTGTAAATGTACTCTACCTAAGCAGCAGAGACCTCCAAAGCAGACACACACACACACACCTGCTACCCCACTACAATACCCACATATTACTAAGTTCACAATGTCAGTGTGCCACACAGTCACTGCCCTTTGGGCTAAACAACACACCTAATACACTTGTAATAGGCGACACTTATGTTCAGACACACTGACGTACCACTCACCAGCCCTGACAAGGGAATAGTCACTTTGGGCTGTCTGTTGGGTGCCAGGAGCTGCTGCATAACACAGGCAGTCAGGTCACTCCAAAGCAAGTACAAGACTGGCACCATCATTGTCCATGCTGGTGTGTGTCACCTCAGATGTTACTCCCTGGACCACATGACATGATACATGGAGGTACACTCTGATCATGTAGCCCAGGCCAGTATGACCCTTACCTTGTCTAGCATCTTACACCCACAAAATATGATGTCACAGTATATGGACACACATATCACATTTAACAGTTGGCTAACAAATTTGTTTCATTCATCGGGGATACAGTGTCTGTCAGCATATGGTGACATGCTCAACATGCCACGTAGCTTCACTATGAACAGCTTGCACCTGTCACCCTTCGACTTTGGTATGCTGGCTAAGGCTCTTGCCACCACCAGAGTGCCTTTTTTATGCAGGGCTCAGAAGACAAACCCACCTCCATAGACATTACAGGTTAAATGAAACTAAGGATAATGCTGCTCAACAACAGTTGTGTTAACCTGATATTGTGGCCACTCAGGACTCTCCTCAGTATGGAGGAGAGCAATATATGTGCACTGACAGACACCTGGTTCAGGCTCGCTTATGCACACCAGCACTACCAGGTTATGTTTCATACCATGCTGTCTGACAACAAGACTTGGAACAGACAACACAACTAGGGGGAGTATCCATATACATCACAGATACACACACCTCCAGGTTAGTAGCACTGCACAAAGCATCACAGACCATACATAGACAACTACCATTGTGCAATACTGCCTTTCAGTTTGTTGCCTGCTACAGAACACACTCCCAAACTCAGGAACCACACTTGGCTTTTGTGGGAACTATGGAGAATATGCAGGTCTCCACAGACACCATTATATTGTGTGACTTCATATACACACATATTGACAGGGGATACTACTCAAGCCCCGACAACCTCACCCAACAGTCACTTCAATTTGTGGACTCATATGCTTTGGCACAACCAGTCAGGACAGCCACAAGGGGGAATACATATTGGACCTGCTCATCACCAACATGGGGACTCTATGTTCCACAACAGTGATATACCCCTCATTGGTAAGGTCAGAACATACATGTATCTCACAGGACATACATATACCCTCCACTCACCCATCCTGGGTAATCGTGGTGAACTTCTCATGAGCCAACATCTCACATCACCGAAGCAAGGTGGTATCCTTCAGAGATCCTGAGACAGTGGCATATATGGCTCACACTGCTGCATCCTTTACATACACATTCTATGGACACCTAGTGGACTGCATGGATTGTGCTATCCCAAATAGCAACAAGACCCACTACTACAATGGCAGGGGACCTGTCTGGTAAACCCCAGCCATTAATAAGCTGTACAATGTCAAGAGGATGGTACTACATAATAGATCACAATCCCAGACAGGGAAGGCATCTGTGATCTGTACTAGCAGACAGCTACAATCACTCATGGACTTTTCTAAGGGCTGCTTCTACCAGACAATTGCACCTGACACGTAGGACCATCACACGGCCTTCTTCAGTTATGTCATGAACCTGGGTGGACACTCACTGATATGCTGTGAGTTACTGCATACTGACTAAACCTACCCTGAACCCACTGGCATTGCCTACATCCTGGCAAACAGGTTCAGTACAAATGTCTCCCACCCATCCCCCCTAAGGAGCGACTATCCATCCCAACAGAGTATAACCTCCCTGACATCACACAGTAACAGGTGAGTGCTGCCCTCCCCACAGTGTATATCACAGTATCAATGTGACCAGATGGTGTCCTAGCCTGCATCATACATGAGCATCATGACAAACGCAACCCTCACATTACATCACTGTTCAGTATCGGAGTTACCACAGGATATGTACCCAAGGAATGGCATACAGTGACAGTGGTCCTGATCCACAGGTTGTTTCACAGCAAGGATACATAGAAATGAATCCTTTTCCAACAGCTATGTCCATTTGAGAGTTCCCATCCTTTTGCACAAAAAAGATTAATAGTTAAAGGCCAGTTGGTCCGTGCAGCCCGGATGACTTCTAGAGATTCAGACTTCGAAGAGGAATGTAACTTAATAGCTAACCTTTTTTTCAGTAGAGGCTATCCTCAGGAATTAGTAAGTGAATTGATAAATGAAGTTACAGGTAAAAGAACTTTGGGCTGTTATTCCCCCATCTTGACGCAGAGGGAAATAGAACCGGAGGTACAACTTACAAATACAACACTGGTCTCCACTAGATCTAACAATTTCATTTTAACTTATTCCCTAGATGCCAGGAACATTTATACCATCATATTTAAAAATTGGGATTTAATAACTCAGAATGAATCCACAGGCAGGATGTTGGTCGATCACCCCAGGGCTGTTTACAGGAGAGGTTTAAATATCAAAAGTATTTTAGAAAGGAAACCTAGACCTTCCATCAGTAGATCAGGCATGCGTAAATGCAATATGTGTCATTATTGTGCATACATTAACACAGGGTCTAGTTTCACCATTCTAAATTCAGCATTTTATTTGACAGGGAAATGCAACTGTAACAGTAACCAAGTAGTTTATTTAGCACAATGTGTTTGTTGTCCCACCTTCTAAATTATATGAACGTATATATGAACATCTATATGCAATACGGAAAGGTAAAATGAAGAATGCTTTGGCCAAACATTCTGCAGACCATCCAGGCCACAATTTTTCATTTATAGTTATAGATCAGGTCAACTCACAGAGAGGTGGGTTTACTCCGCTCCTATTAGAAAGCAAAGAATTGTGGTGGCAACTCAAATTAGATGCCTGTCACACCCCGGGGCTCAATGGGACATCTAGCTTAGCATGTTTGTTGAAATTGAAACATTTGGCAAGGTAGCTCACCTGGCATTTAGTCAATAATAATAATAAAAAAAGGGGGGGGTTACGCTACATCACAGTATTATGGTTATAGATACAGTCCTATCTATCTCTGTTGAAGTAGAGGGGGCGGAGGATATGGAAGGGGTTACCCAGTCCTATAGGAATATATCAGTGGTCACTTAATAACCATCTTTGTTAGGGGTTACTTAGCCACCAGATACAAGTAGTTATTATTACAATTATATTTTCATTTTTTTCAATGGAATCAATATATTTCCACTATCCAGTTCAGTTCCCTGATATAATCATGGGGTACAATAATAGATAAGTAAACTATGGCTTAGAGGGTTATACAATATTTAACCATAGACTAGTCAGGTGTCAAATGTTTTTCAGCATATATTCATAATTTATAATTTATATATACATATACATTTTTGTTTAGTAACCCTGCGGTGTCTTAACAATAATATCTTTAGGTATATGTATAACCCAATAGGAGTTTTTATAGTTTGATTGAATGCATATGCACTAGCTTAATATGCGTATATGTTATTGTACATGCTTAAGTTAAAGTTTTTGGGCTTGAAGTAAATTTGACATTGTTGGCAACATTGCATACAATATTTATATATTGTAGATTTAATGTGGACCAGTTTAGTAGTTGAATATGTATAAAAAGGTCCTTATGATATAAGATGTAATCGGCTGTCATTCAGATCAACCATGAACATTTTACGAATTTAGCCATATTTCAAGGTGGGCTATCAGGATTTTTATACATTATTTGCAATATAAAATTGTGATGTATGATCTTCCGGTCCCAGTGAACAAGTATTTATTCAGAATATAGGAGACGAAGTTCCATTAATGATTACCGGTAGGAATAATTGTTTCAGTAGAACCGAAATAGGGGTTGGTAATAGAAACATATTGTCATGTTACTTATGAGATAGGTAGATAAAAAACAGGAGTGGTAGGTAAGAATTTTCAAGGTTGATTTTATTCTGAATATCAGATATGAAACCGGTTTTAATGGCACAAGTCTTTATGGAAAGTGTTATATAATTTTTAAACAAATTTTCAAAAAAAAGTTTTTGTACCATTTGACTTAGATAATTACAGGGGTATTTAAATGAATGATTGGGGAGCGGCACTGTTTGTGCATTTCATTTTGGTTTTCTGAAGAAGTTGGAGAATGCTCTGATGAAAATCGTTTGTCAAACGGCTTAAATAAATTTGTTTATTGTTATATTTTATATCAGCATTGTGTTGCGAGTTGCAGTGCGTTTACCATCCTTCGTTTTGGGAACGTTTTGTGGAGTCATTTATTTAACTTTGTTTATTACATGACACCAATTACATCAGACTAATTATTGGGAAATATTGTTTCTTTGGCTAAGCATGGAATCCAATGTGAGAATAACTGGACAGAAGAGGAGACATTCTCTTAAGAAATCTTTCATTTTACAATCCTTTTCAAAATACTTCCTCCTTACTGTGTTATTTGCCCTGGCCTGATTATCTAATGATTTCTGAATTCATGCAAATGATACCATTTTAATTCCTATAAAATGTTTCTTCCTTCATGAACAAGTTCTATCTCTGTTTTTCATTCATCCTCCCTCAGCATCCTATACCATTGCATACAGCAGGCAGACGTCTACTTTGTCTGTTCTTTTCAGATGTGCACATCTCCCTGAAGTATAATAGTGGGTGGTCACAGATGTTAAGGATAAAAACAAGATACAGTATGTGGGAAACAATCGATGGGGGTGGGAGTGGCAGCTAATTACCAGATAAGGTTAAGATTATCAGTAGAATTCATAGGGATTAATCCATAATGAGCTAATTTGCATATCAAACATGTAATGGGCCTTAAATTATGAGAATAAGCAGCAATGAGGTGCAAAGGGAGAGGAAAATGATTCATTTGGTGTCAGGGACATGTTTGTGTATGCATGGGCAGACTACCGAAGTGGTTATTGGGGAAATGTTTCATTGGAATAAGTGAAGTGCTTGTTCATACATAGACAAACCACTGAAGGGATTTTTGGGGAAATGCTTCATTTGGTGTCAGAGATATAACTGTGCACACAAGAGCAAACTACTGAAGGGATCATTGGGAAAATGTTTCATTCAGAGTCAGTGTAGTGCCTGTGCATAGTTGAAGATACTGCTAAAGGGATCGGTAGAGGAAGTGTTTCATTTTGGTGCTTATGCATACTTGCACATACTACTGAAAGGACTGGAAGGAAAATATTTCAGTTTGGTGCATTTATATATTAGGACATACCACTGAAGGGATCTGTGTGGAAATGTTCATTTTGGTGCTTGTGCATACTTAGACATACTGCTGAAGGGATTATTTGGGAAAATGTTTGTTTTGGTGATTTCCATACTTGGTCATACTACCGAAGGGATCAGTATGGAAATGTTTATTTTGGTGCCTGTGCATACTTGGGCAAACTGATGAAGAGATCAGTGGGACTTTGTTTCATTTTGGTGCTTGTAGATCCTTGGACAAACTGCTGAAGGGATCAGTGGGGATATGTTTCATTTTGGTACTTGGAGACATCAGATAAGGTATTGGTGAGGGAAGTGTTACACTTTGGTGCTTGTGCATACTTGGACATACAGATGAAGGGACTGGTGGGGGGATGTTTCATTTTAGTGATTGTGCATGCTTGGGCAAACTACTGAACTGAGTTGGCAAAATATTTTGTGTCATTTTAGTGCTTGTGCATACTTAGACAAGCTACTAAAGGGGTTGCTGGGGTAAATAATTAATTTGGGTGTCAGTGAAGTTCTTGAGCATACTTGGGCAAACTACTGAAGGGATGGTTGGGGGCAAGTTCATGGATTGCAACTCATATGAAATGCGAAGCACCCCATGCAATAATTGATGTGGTGTTTACCATGTGGACACTGGACTACAAATTGCAAGAACAGCTCATTAGCATATGCCACTCTATAAAATGTCTTACTTGCATCTCATTATACTTATGGCATTTCACATTAAAATATTTGTCTCTACAAATGTTGGCTTTGCTATGGTCATTCATAAACATCAGAGATACCACATCACTTTTGTGCAAATTACTATGAATACCAGTCTTAGTCTTGTCTTATGTCTTATGACTTTTTCCTTACTCTTAAGCTAAAATGTATTTACTAGTATACTCTTAGCTAAAATGTATTTACTAGTAAAATTTGTCAAATGTTAGTAATGTACTCATGTTATTGTGATTCTGTTCTGAAATGTGGAGCTTTTCTCTCTGGGCCTCCACTGAAAATGGACATGTATCCAGTTGAACTAGCCCAGTCAACAAATGTAAAATAAATAAAATAAAAATAAAATAAAAATGTCATCCTCTAGGGGGACACACATTCAGTTGTTATGAGTATTCAATCCTCATTCACCTTAGCCTACCTTTTTCCTTTTCAATGACAGTTGTAGAGATGTCTTTTCATATAGTATGTTATATTATTTTTGGACTTTTTATAGCAACATGTAAATTTATGTTGGAATAACTTTGGATTCAGTTTTTGTTTTATCAATGATAGTTTTGAATATAAGTCATTAAAGTAGACTATAGTAACTTACTATTTGTTATTAATTTAAAGATGTAAGGAAAAACAGCTAACAAGCATGTACAGTTAACAATACTTATTGTGAAGACTGGTAGAGAAGGGTGAAGGCTGCCATCCTAGCCAGATAGAATTGTGCAGATAATTCTATCATTTGTAAATATGAATGTTGAACTTAAAACAATGTGGCAACATTGCCATCTGCTGTAAAGAAAGCTAAGTCAAGCATTTCTTGTTGGTCCTTTGAAATTAAAATGATTTCATCACTGCCTTTGATGTTTTACAAGTCAGCTCCAGTCTGGCTAGATGAAGGCTTCCTGCTTATTATTTTAAGGCTAAGGTTAATAACCTGAATTTACATGTGGAATGTCCTTTATTGCTCTAAATGTAGAAGAATGTAAATGCAGTTTATGTCAGCCTGAAAGCACCAGAAAGGTGTAAAAGATGATTTAATGTTTAGCAGAACTGGAGTTTCAATTTAAACAGTGATAACCAGAGATTATTAAGCATTTTTTTCTGAACATTCATCTCATAGCACTGCCTTATGCTCTATGTAAGTAAGTTATTTTAGAAGTGTGTTTTCTTGTAGAAATAGCTAGGACTATAAAGATTAAACTAAATGTTTTTCTGTGATGTCAGATCTGTACTGCTGATTTATTTTAAGTATTTCTGTGTGATCTCTGAACTCTTGACTAGCTCTGTGTAGTGGAAAGTATTGTCTTGTGGTTTTAATTATTTATTATTAAATATTTTAAAACCTTTCAACTGTGGCTGTTTTTGTGTAGAGATAATTTAAGGTCTTTAGAGTACTTGTATGCCTTTGGTAAAATTGTACAAAGCCATTGATATAGCTTTAGCCCCGGGCTATACTACCAACTGGATAATAATATTGCACAGTAATAATTGGACACCCCTTTAAGGTCCTTTGAGTAGCTGATAAGTATTAGTGGGTGGTGGCAAGTGGAACTACCATATAGTCTGTGAGAAAGTGGCACAGCTGGAAAACCTGTGCCAACCTTCCCCAAAAGTGTCTGTGTGATTGTAAAACCTTTTATCTCAAAGTGTGTATGTCAGCTACTTGGGCAGGGACATGAAGCACTGGTTGGAGAGAGAGGGTGCTGGAGATTTTAGCTTGTGCAGCTAGGCTGAGATCTGGACCCTAAAGCTGTGACAGTGGGGGAGTCTTATTGGGGACCTGGGGAGCAAAGGAGCGACCAGCCCCAGACTGACTGTGATCTCTGTGTGCTCTTGAGGGAAATTGCACTTTGAAATTACACTTTACTGTGTGTATTTCTTATCCTCTCCTCATATATGAGATGCCCTCTCTGGTGTTATTGGTGAGGATTGAGGCTCCTTGATTGCTGGGCCAGGGCATGGGTGTCACACATATGAGTGCCTCTTCTCTACCTAAGATAAAGTTTTACTTCCATAAGCCACTATTTAGTCATCTTCTCCTTGACTTTGATTAGTATGTCTCCTAACGCCAAAGGACTTGCATCTGCCATAAAACATGCTTCGTGTTTATTGTCCAACTAATAAATATCTGTTACTTCAGACTTTAATTTCTCAAAAGCTACTTGGGCTCTTTAGTTGATTTAAAAGTAATGTCATTTAGTCATTTATTCATTCTGTTGTTATCCATTTAATGGCTGACTAATTCACAGTGAAGCTAGTACTCATCCAGGCAATCAGTGCCACAAGACAGACAGCATGTACCTGGACAGGACATCAGTCTGTTGCAAGAAGTACACATATACTCACTTACATATGGCATACACACATATGAGCAATATGGAGGATCACCAATTCTTTTATGGCATGTTTTGGAACTCTGAAGGAAAGTGAAGCAACTCATGAAAACTCATATGGGCACAGGGATGAAAGATTTCACACATATGACTCCTGCTGAGAAAAGAAATGGATCACCAAATGCTATGAGACAACAGGTCTTATCACTGCACCACTGTACCACTCTCTCATTAATTTTCTTAGTGATATTCTCTGTACTTAAATCCTTCATAAAGTATGCACTTAATTTGCCATTTGAAGTGCAACTATAACTTTGGTGTTATATCATCCAGTGTCAACCTTATTTTGATGAAATCACAGAACATTAATACTGATTTCTTAAACTCACATAAAGTGCATTCATTTTTTTAATCTCAAATAAAAATAATACTGATTTCTTAAACTCACATAAAGTGGATTTATTTTGTTAATCCCAAATAAAGAAGAAATAACAGAACTCGTTGCCAAACTCATGTGTTTCACTTCATTGTCATTCTAGTATCTCTTAACTTTTCTTTCTGACACTTTTATTAATATGTTTCTTGTTCTTCAGTGCTGCAAATGTTAAGGATCCTTCTACTATCTTGGAGAAGATTCAGCTGAAGGCATCCTGACTAAATAAAACAGCTTACAGAAAACATTTGCTCCATTTAATTCAAAAACCATCCCCAAATCCCTAGACTCAACAAACTACCTCTGGATAATAATGAAGAAAAGCTGTAGAGGTTGCCTAACACAATGTAGAAAATATTCACAATTACTGTGTCATCACAGTTATGTCAGATGAATGAAAGGCAATGCAACACTGCAGCACTCTATGCTAATTAATGATATGACATGCTCTTTGTGAATCCTGGTTGTATCTGAGGTAATCCATAACCATAGGAAGCTATAGGACAACACAGGTACTATTCTGATGAAGCAAGGGAAAGAGCAGGATTATGATATACATGTCTGAATGTCAAAAATGAAGATGGGGAACCAGTTTTTTTTCTTCTTAGCTGTCCTGTATGAGTGACCACATCCAAAGCAGTGACTACAGGACATAGACCAAACAGATGGTCAGAATCATACCATTGTTTATAAACCCACATGTATCATTATATATGTATAGAAAGAAGCATATCAGATGCTTGGCTGGAATTTAGGGAGGATCCTTCAATTTATTTACTTATTTATTGACATTTGTTAACCGGGTTTGTCCAACTGGGCTTGTGGCCCATTTTCAGTAGAGACCCGAGGAGAAAAGCTCCAGTAATACATTTTAAAACAAGTACAATTTTAAACAATATTGATATAAAACAGTTATAGCAAAATGATTCACATATGTTGAGATACATGCATAAAGTTAAAGTTGCATTAAAAAGAAGCTAAGCAACAATTTTACATTGATATAGTTCAATAGGTCAACAATTAACATTTTTTGTTTGTATAAAATTGTGCAAATGCATAGTAGACACATTGGAGAGAGAGGTGTAATGAGGTACTAAGTATGGTCCTTTTGAGGGTACATAAAGGGAAGGAAGACTAGGTAGGGTCATGGCAAGGGCAGGTTCTGGAATTGAGAAAATAAGCTTTTAGTTCATTTTTAAAGTATGAGGTGTGGGAGATTGAACGTAAGTCAAGGGGAAGTTTGTTCCAAGCATAAGCAAGGGAGTGTTTGTAGAGTAGTTTGCCTACTGACCTTTTTGGGTGGTAGATATCAAGTAATTGTTGGTTAGAAGTACGGAGGGTCCAGGATGGGATGTAGATGGAGACTAAGGAAGATAGAGATGGACAGAAGGAGGGTTTATAAAGAATAGAGTGTAGCATATGAAATTGATAAGATAGCAGAAACTGGGGAAGTTCAAGCCACTGAAGAGAGTTTAAAGAAATGCAGTGGTGTGAGTTGTATGGGGACTAAGCTAAAGGAAAAAGGGACTGTAGTATCAAGAATGGTGGTAACAATGTACAGCCTTTCCGTCAATAGGGAGGGGAGGGTGGCCTAATGATTAAGGTGTTTGCCTTACAAACAGAAGGTGCAGGGTTTGAGTCTCACAAGGGATAATTGGCTAGGCTTACAATGGCTTGCAAGGGCAGATAGCTTAGTACTAACTTATGAACCTATAGTGTGTGACTGTGTTAATGAGATTGAAGTCATTTACAATCGGGAAACTGCCAAGTGCACGTCCATTAATGCTGACAACCATAGGGTGAGAAAGGTTGTTGTGTGGGATGGCTGTCATACTCACAGATGTGGTACAGATAAGCAAATGAAGGAAAGCATTGGAGAGGGGCTGCATCTATACTAAAGAACAGATTAAATAATGGTGTCATGAGTGGAAGGAGAAGGACAGAGAGATACAAACGTGCATGGACATATGGTCAGGTGCATAGTTGTGTGCATACAAACACATTCCTTTCCATTTTGGGGTCCCTGCTGAAAACAGGTCCTCATACAGAATGTTACACTGTACATAACTGTACCCTGACTCACAGTACTCTGTGACTTTCAGACTTCAACTTCATTGACTGCAGCTTCCATAGTCTTGCACTGCACTTTAACATTGAGAGGACAGAATTACTGCACTTTTTAACATGGGAGAACAACACTACAATACTTTGCACACCACAAGAAACAGAGCATATCCAGGATTTCAAGCATGCCGTCCCATTTTATATGTGCCTTATAGTATAAGGAAGCAAGTCCATCAGTTGTTTTTGAATCAAATGCAGTCCTAGAAATTCCCAAGAAAGCAGGCACATTTTCTGATTTGCATAGAATTCATGATGCCATATATAAACCTTCTCCTGGAATCCTGTCTGTTTTAACTCCAGTTGTAAGCTTGAATAGCACCTCTCCATGAGTATAAATTGTTTAGAATTTGGCCTGTCATTAATGTTACTTTATTTGTCTGACTCATTTTCATGCAGATACATACGCCATTCAATAGCTTTTTTGTTGGGATAATATGAGTGATACGCAAGATACAGGGCCCATAACTGTTTCATTCATGTCTATTTATACCAGTTTCTCTAATTCCTATTCAGTTGCTATTAAGTATTGTGGAATTCTTGTGTGTGGTTGTGCTATTTTCTCATTAAAGTCAATAAGCATCCCTTCTAGGTTATTCTTAGTTTGCCCGTTATCTTTGAGTAAAGTTTTATTTCAATATTATTCTCTGCTTCCACATAATTTGTCATTTTTACATTGTAGAATTTCTTTGTCATAAAATAGGTCATCAAAATGGACCCTTCTATTTCTAGAACACATGCGGTTTGCTGTTTGCCTATTTACAGCTATGTTTGCTTTCAGATACCTCTTATTGAATAAGATTTGCCTGAATAGTAAGCATATAGTATTAGGAGTATCTGTATCTATCCATCTATCTATGACTATGAATATTTATATGTCTCTCTATTTATCTGTATATATAGATATATGCAGATATTCATAAAGATAGATATACATATAGATAGATAGATGATATAGATACTTGTGAGTCTATCCATAGTTTAGCATTTTTATTCTTTTGTGTCACATTCAAGTCTGTTTAATAATACATAGTACTTGTATAACCATATCTTACCTTTGTCTTCTGCCTCATCAACTGTCCTGTAATAACAGCCTATTTTATACATTATTGTAAGGGTAGCTTGTTTTCTGAATATTCTGTTTTATCCTGGTGTTATACTGCGTTTTGTTTGCTTTAGTTTTTTGCTTGCTGTATTTGTCTGACTGTCACATCATTTTTCATTGTCTTTTTAATTCCCTCCTCATTAAGATTACTTTGCCCCTTGCTGAACACATTCCATATTGACAATACCTACTGTTTGTCTGCATCCACTTTACTGACACGTAGAACATCCCTAGTGAAAGGCCACTGGTGTTTTGTAATATTAGATGAGAAGAGGTATAGAGATGTGTCTCTCAGACAATACCACATCTCTGGAGTCGACTTCCTCTCCATGTCAGGATAAGTATATGTCTTACTTTATTTAAGCGCAACCTAAATGGATGTATGGGAAACCATAAGTTCACTCCTGGTTTGGCTCCCTTGTCCCTTATGGAGGGGGGAACATGTAAATACCTGCTCCAGGATTATGGTTATTTATCTTTACTATACAAATGGTTTTCACACAGTGCAAAAGGACTATTTTACCAGGAGTTATACAAAACTTCTGAAAAATACAGGGGCCTTGGTATTAAACAACTAAGGCTAGAAATGCAATAGGATGCATAGTTAGGTTGCTAAGGAAGCTTACAAATCAATAGCCTGGTAAGTACCTATGAACCTATACACCTATAATAATGAAAAGGTATTTTTTGCATTTATAACACATTCTCCTTCTTGTTCAGGTTTATGTGATCCCACCATAAGTATGTACATATATATGTATATAGGTGTTATATTAGTCTTCACTTCACACATTTCATCACATGCTGAAACATTGCTGATTCTTGTAAGTGGTACAGCTGGTCAAGCTATGCAATGGTTGAACTTTAGGTGTTTACCCTTTCTCTGAGGTGTGAGTAGGGCAAACAGCCCACCACTACCACATAAAAGTTTTTTGTTTTACTTTTGATAACCACAAATGTACCCATATTCATTTATATTTGTGATTACTTTTTGTAGATGATTTAGCTGCTAATTATTCATTATATACTCTCACATATATATATATATATATATATATATATATATATATATATATATATATATATATATTATATGTGTGTGTGTGTATGTGTATATATGTATGTATATTTGGATAGATATATATTGTAACTATGTGGAGACTTGCCCTGTCAGAGGGTACAAGGCAGCTTGCCCACTGCCAAAAATGTTTTTTTATATTTTGCCACCATGCGAGTGTCATGTTTTGAGTTATGATATTTATATCAATTAAATGAGACATTATTATTCATAATAAACATCCATAGTGGATACATACAACCTCTACTGTAACTGCATTTTATTTTCATACTCTATAGCATTTATTTATGTTTCAGCAAATCTGATGGTCTATCATTGTTTGCTTTTCCTTTACTGTTAACCATTCTATTTTCATTATGTCATACTTTTAATTAATTTATCTTCTGTACATCTAGCATTGTTCTCTAAAAATTCTTGTGACATATCATGGTCTGATGAAATATTAAGTATCTGGCTCACAAATGTGTTTTCTGCATACGCTTCCTGAGCTACACTTTTGTCTAATGTGTGTCTTTGGCCAGGATTCACAAACATTGCCACATTGTGGTAAGCGATTGTAAATAACAAGTGGTGAAGTTCTTGGTGGGTGTGATTGAGAGACACTGCAAGCATGGGAGGAGAAGCTTAAGCAGCAAAGAAGTTCATAATATATGCTAATTACTGTATAATGATATTGTGATGAGCAATATTATTAAAACAAGGTCTTCCTTGTAAGTACATGAGGCAAAACAAGACGACAGAGTAATTCAGATATGTATTTAGAGCACAATGTATTGAGCAAATACTGATGTTATTAACCACAGCTAAATCCACGTGTTTATGCAGGAGAGGAACTGTGCTATGGTAGGGGTTGCTACAACTTTAGTTAGCATGTATATGCAACAGGCCATTATTGTCATTACAGACCAAGATCATGGCCGCTGCTCCCTTGAAAGCATTGTTTCTTTCACCTATACGTAATATTTCATGGCCTTTGTGATAGTGATATTGTAAACTGGTACTTTGTGGATAGGGATACATTGGAGGCTGTTATAGATGTGTCAACTTCAGTTACAGGCCAGCAGTAGTTGTGGGATACTGATCACAGTCCTCCTTTCCCGTACCCTTCCATGACACACCCTTCCACAGAGCGCTCAGCTGAGTTTCCCCTTGTGGCACAAAAGATCACAAATTGGATAATGGGCATGGCCGCAACATTCTATCCACATTCCTCTACTATGAGTCAGTGCTAAAATATTTCTGGTGAGGGCTCAACAGTGGTGTGCAAAGCAAAATGCAATATTTCTGCATTTCATACATAGTGACAACTGGGGACATTCATTACAGGAGGGTTAAGAGGGCCCCGAATATATGACTGATGCCTGGAACTCATGTCTCCTGGAGAGTTCTGCTGCAACTATCATCCTGCATACATTCTAGCAGTGTCATCATCATTACAGAGATTTAAAGAGAAGGAATTCAGATGTTCTTGGCCAGTAGGAGACTGAGGTTACAGCTTGAGTACCAGAAATGTACTGGAAGTACTTATTCTCAATTAAACATCTATACAGCCAGTGTACAGACCTTATATACATCTCTTGTTCTCTGCACAAGAGAAGGTTAGAGCTGCTTACTAGGCATTCAGGTGAGTACACCTTCAGGTTTGCATATTAAATAATGTGTAGACAAGTAACTAATGAACCTTTCTGACAGGGCAAATGACTGCTGACAGTATTCTCCTCTCATACTATGTCTTTAAACTACGACTAATTTTGTATTCTGCCTTTAACAATGGAAACTATGTCAGTATTACACTAAATTTATATATACATTCCTAAAATATCTATGATATGCATATGATTCTATGTCATGTTACACTCTGAACTGTATGTAAAAAATAATGTATAACTGTATGTAAATTTGCACTGAGTTTTTCTCCCTGGGCAACTGTTGAAAATGGGATCTTGCCCAATCAGACTTTCCCAATCAACAAAAACAAACAACCAAATAAATAAATAAACAAGTATTCCCACAACTCTTACTACTTGTCCATGTTGCAGACGTTGTGTACTGAGATATTTTGAGGCACACATAAAAGCTGTGAATACCTGTTGTGTTTGTTGCATCCTTCAGTCACCTCAAGAGTTATGTTGCTTCCCCACATAATCTGTTCTGGCCACAATTGGGATTCATAATGAGCTCCTGTTTTAGGAAGCTTTTAGCCTTTTTAAATCGTTAATTGTCTTAGAGCCATGTCACTTCAGATACACAGAGGTTCAATTATTTGTTTTTCTTAGTTTCTGCAAGAGATCTCATCAGAGAATTAAATGAGTTTGTAAGAAATATAAAACAGGGAAGAATAATAGCGTTGAGGAAGAGATGAAGGTTTGGGTAAGGCTACATTAGAACAGTGTGGCATCAGTATCTGTATAATGTTATTTCTACTCTGTACTTTATTGTTTGCAATGTCCTACAGACAGTTATTCAATGTTAGGCAGTTCTGTGGCACTGAGGGATGGACTTAGATTATTCATTGTATTAAAATCAATGTTATATGAAGTGTGTCTTAAAAAAGTTTCCAGTCTAAAGCTGTCCAGAGCCAGCATATGATATGTAACAGCTTGGTTGTTTGTTATTCTTACAGTATAAAACACAGCAAAAATTGCTGCAGGTAGTGCAGTCAGTCTATATTTATAGTTCTTCAACTAACATATGTTATAAAATTAGAGCATGTTGCCAAATGGTTTCTCTCTCTGCTCTTCATTAAAACTTTTCAATGACAGCAGAAAAAGAGGCAAAACTGAGTGGACTGGAAGGAGTGATGAGTATGCAGGAAGGCAAGACACCAAGGCATGACTTGACATATGGTAATTTTTTGAGGTGAAGTCATGAGATTGTCTCTATGGTGAGGAGAGGACTGTGAGAGTACATATAAATAGATATATATATATATATATATATATATATATATATATATATATATATATATATATATATATATATATATCGATATATATATATATATATATCGATATATATATATATATATATATATATATATATATAGATAGATATAGATATAGATATAGATATATATAGAGTGCAACTTGAAAAAGTTGAAATACTTTCATTTTGTTATTTCTTCATTCACTTTCAGCCTTAACACAATTCAAATATAAAATGCAGAGCTAAAGAAAAAATAATGTGACTTTCCTTGGAGATGGAATGAGGAGACATGCTGTGCAGAATAAGCCTGAAAACAACAAGATTAAATATGCTATTGTGGATGTTTTTTCCTTTCTTTGCTTTCATCCCAATATGACATTGGAGATGTAAACAGAACAAAATGTGGATACTTCTGGGTGTTGGGGTGGGTGGCTGGCTGTATGTAAAAACAAACAAGATCACTACTGAACACTCATTAGATGGTTCAACTTGTGGCAGGCTGAAATGTATTACTGTTGCCATGCTCTCTCTGTCTTC
This sequence comes from Protopterus annectens, assembly GCF_019279795.1. Lineage (NCBI taxonomy): Eukaryota > Metazoa > Chordata > Ceratodontiformes > Protopteridae > Protopterus > Protopterus annectens. Next base: position 1,292,039,110 of record NC_056731.1, on the reverse strand, counting down.
ACAACAAAACTTTGGCGGTGACTGACTTTTGGGAGGGGGTAATGAAGCACACTGAATCTACAAATCTGGTAGTAACAAGCTTACGTATATCATCACAGTTTATTTTTACTACTTTTCCCAGTCTAACTTCTTTTGTGGGAAGGAGTGAAGTGACATGGTATACATATGTGTCTGACAGCACCAAGTTGAAACATATTACTACAATCATCTATTCTTTCACTTTCATAGCAATCTAACATCAGAGGAGTACACAGATGATGGCTGTCTTTTTTTAGGCAAGTGGTAAGGCAGGCTATATTTGAAAGCACAGTGCAGGCACTATTAGTGTTAAAAGATCATAATAAGACTTGACTGATGGCAGGATCCTCTCTGAGAGCAGCACTGAAATACATTAAAACATTAATTAATTCTTTCATCCCAAATCAAACATATAAGGCACATAAAAGGGTGTGGCTTTCTTTTAGTGGCAAATTTAGAAGGACATGTATGTGCATGCATGTATCTGAGAGCTGCATATGAGATATATTTCTGTGGCCACAAATATTGTCACTTACATCCCATGCTGACATCAGAGGTATACGTAGTATGTGGTTATCTTGTGCAGTAATGGATGAAGAGGGAACACAGTAAGTGTATATGTCCAACGGCATAGAGATGAAATGTATTCCTGTGGCAATTTTCTTTCTCAGTTCCATCCCACTTAAACACTAGAGGGTACAAAGAAGGTGACTAACTTTTTGGAGGGGTTGGGAGTCATTATTGTTACTGAGTGATCATTGATGTAGCTTTTTGAGAGATAATGCATGTGCCTGATCGCAGTAAGATAAAGTGTTACTGTGGTAATTATATCCTTAGTTTCTTATCAGGGAGACATCAGATTTTTAAATACTGTGAGTTTCTGTTTTGGTAGGTAGGCTATGTGTGACAGCAATGGTCAGTTAAATAACCATAATCAGTGATATGGTTTGTCAGAAGGTACAAAGTGTATATCTGAGAACAATGTGGACATTAGATTATCATTAACAAAGTCTTTTTATCTTCTCAGAAAGGATACATTTTGATTTGGCACTAGGAGTATGAAAGGTGTTGAATCTATAGTAACAGTACTATTTATTTATCCTGAATAGGTCAGTTCCCCCCCCACTCATAATTTAGACTCAAAATGGCCTCGCTGAGACAGATGCCTGGTGTCAAAGCCATGGCCTCAAGCTCAATGCCAAAAAGTGCATTGTCATCCCTTTTGGTAAAAACTCTGTACCCATGAACTACCACATAGGTGGTAGTCTACTTAACACCAAAAGTGTGATAAGAGACCTTGGGACACAGGTGGACAGTAGTCTCTCCTTTGACAATCACATCGCCACAGTAGTCAGGAAATCCTTCTACATGGTACACCTCATCACAAAAGGTTTCTCATCCAGGAAAAAAGAGGTCATTGTTCCCTTCTACTCACCACTCATTAGACCCATTATAGAGTACAATGCCCCTTTTGGTATGTACCTCACAAGAATCTACAACAACTGGAAAGGCCGCAAAAATACCTCACAAAGAGGATTACTGGCCTGAAACAGATGCCCTACGCAGACCGTCTCAAAAAACTCCAGCTTTACTCCATTGCATATCGCCTACTCAGAGGCAATCTCTGCCTAACATACAAAGCTATGTCAAACCCAGAGATGTTGGAAATGTTCCACTTAAAGAAATACCAATCCCTCTAAACTACACTGTCTAGTTACCTAAACCTTGTCACTACAATAAACAGAACATGCTGGAGGGATAGATTCCTGTCACAGAGACTTCCCATACTCTGGAACAAACTACCTCTCTATATCAAACAAAGTTCCTCATTAGCACTCTTCAATAAAAATCTTGATGATTGGATGGGAAATAGGAAATTCACCCCGGGGATAACCTCTGTGGCTTTGTTCGACAGGAGTACAGGAAAATATTTCTTTTGGGTGGCGAAAGCCAGGGATACCTTTTTGGCTAGGCTTTTATAGGCCCTAGGACCAATAGCCTAGTAATTACCTGTGAACCTATATATATATATATATATATATATATATATATATATATATAAATAAATATATATGTGTGTGTGTGTGTGTGTGTGTGTGTGTGTGTATGTGTGTGTATGTGTGTGTGTGTGTGTGTGTGTGTGTGTATGTGTGTGTACATTTTTTTCTTCTTATTTTTCATCTATTTCAAGTATCTGTTATGCTCATATTGTGCTCCAGCAGGAAATGCTGTATCTGCTAGTTGTTATGTGCCATCTGAGAATGTGGCTTATCATGTCCTTAATGTAAACAAACAAATAATACTGAGCTTAGAACTGAGAGTTGTAATGTTGTTAGACATAACAGTGAAGGTTCTGTCAAACAGATAGCTACTCAGTAGTTCTAGTAATTCTTATAAAAGCCTGAAAGCAACAAGATGAAATATATTATTGTGGACACTTTTTTCCTTTTTGTGCTATCATCCAATCTAACATCAGAGACGTAAACAGAACAAAATGCAGATACCTTCTAGGTGTTCGGGTGGGAAATTTGCTATATTTAAAAACACAGCGCAACAGGATCCACACTGAATGCTCATTATATGGCTCAGCTTGTGGCAGGTTGGAATATTTTCTCTCTCTCTTTTCACAACACTCAATATTTTATTTCTCTGCACAATTTACCCAGGTCTTCTTTCTCAATCTTAGCATGTTTTTTTAAACAGGTATCTTCTCTATAACTGACTAAATATTTAACAAATGTTGGGGAGGTATTAAGCCATGGGAGTTGAAGAAGTCACATAATTTAATGTCCTCGTTGCTTTCAGATATACACTTTGTATCTTCCAAAAAGCCATATCACTGATTATTCAGCAATGGTAATTTAACTCACCTTTGCTGTCACACATAGCCTGCCTACCAAATATGAACACAATAGATAGTTGATGGGGCACAGGATTCAAATGCTATTTTTAAGTCGATGATAATGTCATGAGTAAGTGGACATTTGTTAAATATTTAGTCAGTTATAAAACAGATAGCTGTTTCAAATACCATGCTAAGATTGGGAAAAAAGATCTGGGTAAATTGCAAAGAGAGAGAGATAAGACATTCAATTGATCAGAGAGTACTTGAGCTTGAGTAGTGCCTTTGGTCAGTAATAGAGCTAGTCAGAGTATGTGTGGATTGCTCAGCTGACACTGGTTTACTCATCCTGGGGGATGGAATGGTAGTCTATTTGGCTGTCTGCTTCCTGTAGGTATAGGCTAACAGTTGACGAAAATGCATCTAGGAGCTGAAGATGGGGTCTTGCCACTCTCAATCTAATGACAGTAGCTCCCACTGCATATTTGCAGAAACATGAATGCACAGAGTAGAGCAAAGGAGGTCCTCATATTGATGTGAGGTCTCATAGCATCTATCAGGGTAGGATAAGGTTTAATTAGAAAACATAAGTCTTATAGAGTGCATAAAGTGTTCCCCCACAGAGCCTCTAAGTTGTGTTAGGAAGGTGTTGTGTTGGGGAGTTACAAACCACTAGGGAGGCTTAGAACTATAGGAGAAGGTCAAAGATAATAGCAACAGTTTCCTGTAGTTTCTTGAGTTGCCAGTTAGGGTACCATTAGCTACTCTGCAGGGGAAAATGGCTTTTGGAAAGGCTGGTGGTCTGTGAATAATGATGGTACCGACAGCCTCTGTATTCACCTTGGTGATGGCTCCTCCTGGATGGTTCCCACTTAGGGAATACTTCATACAATTACTGTCAAGTAACTAAGAGGCTTAACAGGCAGAAAGGCACAAAACACTCAAAGAAAAATGGGAAAGAAAAAGACCATTATTCTTTAAATATTTTGATCATATAGCAATGTTTTAAATAGTTTTAGTACATGGCAAAAACTGCAGATACACCTGAAGACTGTGTGTGTGTGTGTGTGTGTGTGTGTGTGTGTGTGTGTGTGTGTGTGTGTGTGTGTGTTTGCTTTTATTAACATTGGTCTGCAGTTTTTTTGAGTATGTAGGGTTTCACTGTGAAATCATGCTGCTGCTTTTTGCACAAGTTATTGTTTTCAGACGTTAGTGGAATAGTTGGAGGTTGTCCACGTCTGTTGACTGGTTTCTGATTGTTAGAGTAGTTAGAGGTTTCTCATTTGTTTGTGCAGTGGTAGTGGTGGTGGAGGGTTAGGGTTTGGATTTAGTTTTAAGTAATTACATACATACAAGACAGCTTCATCAAGAAATATGTAAACAGCATAAGGATAAAACAACTTTATTTCAAAGGTTTAAGCACTTTGGGATCCCAAATTTGAAGAGTTATTAAAAGAGTTATTAGTAAGTTTTCTATGAATGCTTTTTGTTTATCTCTATTTAAATATTTATGTGTGATGTCTGCAAGAAGTAATGATATCTATAACATGGAGGAGAAATAGGTCAGAAGATGTAGTTTAATGGCTAGTGATGCTGCAGAACTATAAATGGGTCGCCTAATACTTAGTACAATAGTGTTTGTGTTTGTTAAATTGGTCATAGTGACTGGACAGAAAAAACTGATGAGGAATGTGATCAGTTGTGTGAAAGTGAAGAGACAGCTGGGTGGAATATACAGATAGGTGGAGGAGCAAAGCAGGTTCTGACTCTTCACTGAGCACAGAACAACCCGTTGGTACATATGTGATTATAGGGTTAGATGGTGTATTCTGAAAGCATCTCCCCTAACTAAGGTCATAGATACAGAATGGGAAGCTAATAGGCTAATTTTTCAGCTGTAATGTCTAACTATAAAACTTAGGTTGAATACTGATGATTAATCAGAACACAGAAATCATCTTAACCTCCAAAACAGTGAGCATTGTGTCCCCAGTACTCTTGTTGTCAGTGGTTTGTCCTTTCTTTTGCAAGCTTTTGAGCTGCTCACTGAAAGGACATAAGTAAAATTATATATGAGGTGAAGCAAGATGTTCTGGGGATGGAGACACCTATGGAAAAATAATAATTAGTCAGCAATAGCTTAGATAAGAAAGCTGACAGAATGATTACTAACTCAGAGATCACCATACCTTAGAAAAAAGGGAATATTCCTAGAAATAGCCATCTCAGACTTAATATATTTAAGTCACTGTTTCAGCTATTGATTTTCTGTGTACCAGGAGTCTCTCAGCAGGTCCCAGCATTTTAAATGGTTGACTGCTTACCTGATAAGCAGCTTTAAAATAATGCAATACTGTGTTTTAAGTCTAACTAGACTTCAATATGATATTACTCCCTCAACAACATGGCCAGCATGCCCTTCACCTAGGACTCAGGAGTGCAACAGTGAATGTAAGATGCCATTTTTTTTTCATGCTTAAAGAACAGCTATAAACTAAGCAAAAATTGTCTTTATCATGTTATTTCCTCCATACAAAATGGTTCTTGCATTGTTATATATAAATAAAGTATCAACTGACCCTAGGAATTATAGACACATAAGCTTGTCTAGCTTCATCTGCAAGGCCAAACTCAGGACCCAATCTAGTTCAGATGTGTTAAAGGTAGATCATGCCAGTTAAACATGGTTGACTTCTTTGAAAAAGTCACCAAGGCCCTGGACGAGGGAAGGAGAGTGCCTGCCACCTATCTTGACCTAGCCAAGGCATTTGACACAATCCCCCACTCAGGTATTATAGAGAAACTCTCACATTTGGGAATTAACCCTACATTATCAGATGGGTAGCCAACTGGCTCAGTGACAGGACACATACTGTCAAAGTGGGTGACTTCACCTCTAGCAAAAGACCAATCACCACTGGCATAACACAGGGTTCTGTGTTGGTCCCTTACTGTTCAGAATTTATTTCTCAGAAGTCGAGGCAAACTTGGATGGCCTGTGGGTGACCAAGTTCACTGATGACTGCAAATTGGGAGAAATCATTTTGTCCCTCAGTGTTGTTAGTATCCTGCAGGTAGGGTTAAAACAGACAAATGACTGGTGTCAAAGTCACAAATTAAAGCTAAATGCAAAGAAATGCATTATTATTCCCTTTGGGAGATCTGACATCCCTGCTAATTACACTGTAGACAGCAACCCCTAGGTGTAGATCCAGTGGTACATGATCTGGGTACTCAGGCTGATAGCAATCTGAATTTTGACCATCACGTATCGACAGTAGTAAGGAAATCCTTCTATGTGGCACATATTAGAACCAAGGTTATCAACTCTAGAACTAAGGATGTTATAATTCCATTATACCCAGCCCTCACCAGACCAATAGTTGAGTACAATGCTCCATTTTGCATATATCTCACCAAACACCTGCAACATTGAAGAGACCACAAGGGTTTCTCACCAAGAAATTACAGGTTGCACAAAATAAGTCTTACTTGAAAGCCTAAAAGCCCTGTCATTGTATTCTGCCTCCTACAGGTTACTGAGGGGTGACCTGTGCCTGGCTTACAGGGCAGTCTCTGACCCAGTCCTAATGGAAATGCTGCACATTCATAAATCACACTGCACAAGGGTCACTCACAGTAGGGATCTTAGCCTAGCCTCTGACATGAACAGGTTATGTTGGAGATATAAATACATCTCCCAAAGACTGCCATTTCTCTGGAACATGCTTCCAATTCACGTGAAACAGCGCCCCTCCCTGACCTTCTTCAAATGCATTCTAGGTCAATGAATGAGTGACCACAAATTCACTCCTGGGGTGATGCCCATGTCCACCCTAGACAGAGGAAGTCAGTATTAACTACCACAGGCTCTTACCTCTGCAAACATCATTTACCTAACCACTAACAACTGGGGTAACTCGGGATAAATTTGGATAGGCTTGTAAGGGCTCTAGAGCCATTAACCTTCTATGAAACTATAAACCTATTACCATTATTCCATTATGTAGCCTATTCTGTACATACTATTTTTAAGTCTGCATGAACCTGTACATTGCATTGGCTGGCACATTGTCTTGTCCAAAACATTTCATATAGATGGCTGAGGGAAATCTGCAAAGTAGGATTACCTTCTTCACCCTACTAGACATATAGATACTTATTGGATCAAACAGAGAAGTGTGCTTATGTGTTAAAATGTACTGAATAATATATATATATTTCTATCTATATGTATATCTGTATCTATACTTATATCTATCTATCTATCTATCTATCTATCTGCCTATATATATATATATATATATATATATATATATAGGGTTATTATATGGTCTACAAGTATAACCATGTTATTTTGTGTTCACAGCATGGATGCCAAGAAATTCAACTCTCAAGCAGTGAGACACAATCATGTTTCTTTATAGTGCATGGGGATTCATCTGCTCTATATACTATTGTTACAAAAGAAAAGAAAAAAACAAAAGCAATATGTTTTACTGGCTTTGAAAGCCAGTGAATCATTTAGTGAGTGCTGTCGCATAGACAGCAAGTAAGAAAAAATGTCAGGGATAGTTTATAAATAGTACCCTTATTTAAATAAGTTACTTACAGACTATTGTCTGTAAACTTTTGATGATATATATGAGAAAAAATATTCAGAAACCACTACGAGTGAAGGAACTTGCCCTCCCTTATAGCCAGTTGTAACAGCACACAGGGCTACCCACCAATCAAAGCCCAGTTTAAGTCAGTATCATGTTTCAGTGGCACAAAACAGTTCATCTTTTTTTTCTAATTTTGGAGATTAGACATGGCACTCCATAAAACACACGTGTGTATCTATGTGTGTATGTATGTATATATTTATATGTATATATATATATATATATATATATATATATATATATATATATATATATATATATATATATATATGTGTGTGTGTGTGTATTTATGTATAAGCAATATAGTTCACTCATGTTGGTTGGCTGTTTGTAGAAATATCCCCAAACCTCCAATGAAAATGTATTTTTCCCAGTGAGAATTTCCTGGTAAACAATATAACATGTTCAAAATGTCAGTTATTGTTTAACATAAATTGCATTATAGCTGATATACTCACTCACATTTGTTATACCCTTCATCTTTCCTACATCTGTCTTCCATACAAGAGTGATGAAGGTGCCTTTCTTCTATGCAAAAAAATTATCGTTTTTACTGCATTGCCTGGTGAAATACCCATATTTGTACAACGTGCTTATTTTTCCTGTATCTGTCTTTGGCACAGTACACCTGTAAAAAGTATTGCTTTTTATAACTACGTGGAAAGTGTCTTCCGTAAGCTATTCTAATTTTAGTATGAAAAGTAAATAGTTTAAAGAACATCACTACACTCAGCTTCTTCTTGCTTTCTGTTGTTGAAGAACCCAAGTTACCATTTTGCATTACTACATTATTGCACTGCAATGTATATCATGTGTTCCTTTTACTTTCTCTGCTTGCTTTATTTTTCCAGGCTCCCTCTGCAAAACAAACAAACAAACAAAAACTCAAACAAGCAATAATTAAATAAGCAAACAAAATGCTAAAAATAAACTGCAAACAGTTCTGTTCATGTTATGTATCAGTTAGAGCTGAATGGGCAACTCAAACAATAAATGCAGGAAACCTGACACCTCTGTAATTCAGTAGATGAGCAGGGTAGTAAGTTATGTTCATACATAAGGAAATCATATTATACAACGGATTTATTTACTATTTCTAGATGATATCAAAATGCAACCCTAATCTTTTAAAGAAAACAAAGATCAGGAGGATAATTTAAAAATTAGTTACAGGCACACTCATCAGGGATTCTCACAGGAAGCCATAATTCTGAGCACTCTAGTAGTAACAGAATCAAAACAACCTAGTTATAGTGTATTATGTGTGTGATGTTTATTGTATTTTTGTAATGTTTTTGGAAAATATATTTCAATAAAAATTTATTATGGAAAAAAAAAAAAAAAAAACAACCTACAGGAAAGGAAATTGTCAATAAAATTGCATACCACAAATTTAAATTGTTCATTGTGGGATAAAGAACTACTAGTAAAAAACAAAATTATATGTGTGTCAGCCCTCAACTAGTCATTTTTGGTTGGAAAAAACATAGAGCAATGCTGACAACTCAGATTGACTTAAGGACATTAATTCTACTAACATTTTATTTTCTTCCAGTTCTGAAGTAAGGGTGGGATATTTACTGATGCATATGTAGTATTCTGTTGTTGGCTGTCATGAATAATATGAGCAATAGTGGACCAGCAGTGGCCAGTGACATCAGGAAGGTGTTATATATGCACATTTAACACAACAGTAAACAAAACTATCTAGAATGAAGGAAGGAAAGAAGGTTGTCTTCAAATGTTTATTCTTGCAATTTTCTCACAAGCATTTCTGCAACCAAAGTTATAGACATTTACCAACTATTCTAGGATGTCAGGTTATAACCACAATGTTAGCAGAGTAAAACTCAAGTCTTTCAATCTTATGATATTTAACCCTTAAAAAGACAAACTTCTAAATGTTAATAGTATATCAAGGACTGCAGCATATTTTGTGAAAAAAAAACGTTTATGTGGCTATTATAGAAATAAGTTGAAATATATGATTTTATTTATAACAGTTATTTGTAACAGATAACGGGATAAACATCTGATGCCTCAGGAGTGACACGCATCCTTGCAACACCCGTTACTTTGTAAATCAAATTTGTAGTAATGTCATGATTGACAAACACTGTATATTAAATCAAGGCAAGTAAAGAATTCCAAATATAATTTTCATTGTTTCTGAAATTCTGTGATAAGTGTTTGCAGCAAATGTTTTCACCATCTGCTCCAAATTTAAAGAACAGCTGCAAAGACACCTTATGTTGTAATAATTCTACACTACTACATCAAAAGATTAAAAGTCCAGAATGTCAAACAGCTGCAGTACATTGTCGGTAAATGCTCTGTGTACAAAATACCTTCATTGCTGAATTTGGAGTATGTATATGTCCTACACGCCTGGGTACATCCATTTCAGTTTTCTTTGATTTTCCTTAGTGAAGTATGTGTTAATGCCAGTGCATTTTATTTCATGGATCAGGATTTTTACAATGTCACTTATTAAGGATTCCAAAGTTGATAGCATTACACCAAAGTCACCATTTCATACTGCTATCATTATTCACTGCAGTGGGTTATTAATTGAACAAGTTTAATCATCTGTACTATCACAGTTCTGTGAAACACTGATTCCATTTTAGGCAAGCCTAGTAATCCTTATCAACTGACTGAATAACTATGAGGCATGTCTTACATTTTACAGATTAAATGAAAGGTATGTAATGCAATCGAATATTGCCTGAATAATTTCAGTAGCTAGGAAGAGACATGGCATGCAAATACAGAAAGGCTATTGCTTATGATTTTTTAGCTCAGAAATTTGTAGTAGTGTTATCACTGGCAAACAAAATATACTAAATCAAGACAAGTAAACCATTTTTAATGTATTTTCACGTCATTGTTTCTGAAATTAGTATGATCTAACAATCAGCATATTGATATAATGTCTAGAGACAGTGTTGCTATATCGTTGTATGGCCTGAACACTTTTTTAAACTTAAAAATTATAATGTGGTTTTGCAATACATAAGTATTGTCAAATGATCTAGTCAGATACAAGTACTGAAGCAAGAAGAAGGGAAGATATGACCTATCTGAGTTTAAGCAAGAAATATGATTCTTTTTCATGTGAAACACAAACAAACAGATGATCCCATGATGCAACTAAACACAAATGCTGTGGTACAACACCTGTAATAAAGAAGATAGCTCAATTTGTCAAAGTAGAGGTATCTGGCATATGTCACAGAGAACAATGTAGTGCAAAGTTGTGCTTTGTAAATTTGTATGTAATGCTAAAGAGGTGTTAAAAGATAAGGTATGTTTCTTTGCTGGTAACACTAGCACTGACTTCTGCAGTACAAAAGACGAAAGCAAAAACACTAAAATACTGAAAACCAACCTTGTTAAATAGCAACATTGATAAATGACTATATGACAGTGTAGTGCAAATTTATGGAGGCAAATAAAGAAAATAATTTTAGTCTGTGGTAATTAGAGGTGAGAGGTTACTATCAATGACCAGAAAGTAGCTCATTCAAAGAATAATAATATCTGTGATTAAAGCAGTGAATATTTACTATGGCCTGTTTAGGTCTACAAGAATATTTACCAATAAAAAAGTTATAATCACAGGCAAATTACAAGCCTATGCAATAAATCTCTACAAAAACGAAGAAGCTCAGAATAATAACAAATATAAAGTTATGCAACAAATCACCAATAATACGCTTTCTTAAATGCTTTTTTATTCCAAAATCAACCAACTCCACCATAATTTATTGTTCTTCTTTTGGCTTTTCCTAGTTAGGGGTTGCCATAGCAGAACTCCAGTCTGCTAATGATTGGCATTAGATTTTTATGGTGATGAGGTGCCAGCCCGACGCCCAACCTTCAACGAAGGCACATCCATTCACACATGTCTTTCGAATGCCACTTGACCGCAGGGAGGACATGCAGACTCCACACAGAAGGTGCTCCAGCCGAGAATCGAATGGGAGAACCTCAAGCTGTGAGGTGACAATACTATCGCTGCACCACCACGGCCACCATAATTTATACTCAATCTTGAGAAAATGTTAATCCCATTGCCAAGTTATTTTTTAAAATGTCTGGCTTTTAATAAAGGCTTTAAACTTACATAATAATTCAGAAATGAATATTTATCTGCTTATAAAAGATTTGTCTAACTTTAGTCTCAATTTTCAGTTTCAGTCTTTAGACATCTGGAAACACAGAAAAATATATGTGTAATGTCTTTGAAGATTGTGATATGTGAAATATAAAAGATTTGTCTAACTTTAGTCTCAATTTTCAGTTTCAGTCTTTAGACATCTGGAAACACAGAAAAATATATGTGTAATGTCTTTGAAGATTGTGATATGTGAAATATAAATATTATGTATGGCATGTCCAGTATGTTATGAGGGTATGTCAAATAGAAAGATAAAAGAATGTATTGGGGACCATATTTCAGAAATAACGACATACCAATGTACTGCATGAACATGTACATGATATGAATAATGCCTGTTTTTTTAAATTTGCTGTATTATATACAGTATATAAATGTAAAGGGGGTGGTGATGTATATGAATGTAAAGGGGGTGGCGATGTAATGACTGGAAATCATACTGAAAATAACAACCATAGGGATGGATACATCTGGTATACTTTCAGCCATTGAAATAAATGGTAATCAAAAAACATTTCCGTGAACAGTAAACATCGAATGGCAGTATTCTCATATAGGCATATTAGCTTTAAAAAATCACCAAAGTATCATAGCTGGTCAGCAGCAGGGGAAATAGCTGAGTATATTTTTGCCAGGATTCCGAAGTTATTAAAATATTATTTGATGCACACCGCATCCTAATTATGTGGGAGGACTGTGCCTGCCATCCCTTAATGTGGGGGGCTTTGGCCCCCCACACCTCCACTAATTATATATAACAACTGCAAGATCTCACTAGTTTCCCCACTGTACTGCCTAATTCTCATTACTTTCACTCAGAGGCCTTCCCCTCTCACAAGCCTCATACCAAGAATTATCAAATAATAGCCTATTTATTCTTGCCACAATCCTCAGCTTTACTCAGCTTATACTTCTACCTGTGACAATGCTATGCAATAATCCTCACAACTGCACCCAATACATATAATAACCACCAATGACACATAAACCTTAGCATAACCCTCATCTTGTCCATAGTTTTAATTCACACAACTTTACTTTTACCTCTACTCCAACTTTCAGTACATAAGGCACTTAAGCTAAACTAAACCAAAAGCCTCCAAAGCATTAAATAAAAGTAAAAATCTTTTAGTCCCTGTAAAGTCTGCAGAATTTTAGCCCACCTTTCATGGATACAACTCAAGTGTTTTAATTAAGCTAAGGCCTTCTAGATGAAAGGGACTCAATCCCTTAATCTCTTAATTAACAGCTTAGACCCTAAACCAGTAGACATATATCTAGATTACAGCATATCTAATGGCACAGGAAGCTGTGGTGGAAGCTAAAATGAGTCTCTGAATTCATACTGGCATGACTATGTCTCATGACTTGGAAGGGAGAGTTATTCATCCTTATTTGTGAGGCTATGATCCACCACCTAACTCTTGGCCATCCTACTTGTGACAGTAACAAACTGACTACTCTTAACAGACCATACAGATATCAGCAACCTAGATATGATCTTCAGTGCCTGGGCCACAATAATTGGAAAAGCCTTACATCTTCTCATTAATGCAGAACTTAGCCAACCAGAAGCTTTGCTCAAAGACAACCAAAGTTTTAAGTTTTAGCAACTGCTGGCGCTGTTCTTATACTCTTTTTCATAGTTATACCAATCATAATCATGGGCTTTGGTAACTGACTAATTCCACTTATAATTGGAGCCCCCGACATAGCATTCCCATTAACAAATAATATATGTTTTTGGTTACTCCCACCCACATTTCTGCTTTTACTTACTGGCTCAGGTGTTGAGATCAATGCTGGAACAGGATGAACCATCGATCCACCACCTGCACGGAACCTGGCCCATGGTGTAGCACCGGTTGTCTTAACAATTTTTTCCCTCTATCTGGCAGGACTTTCCTCTGGCTTAGGCTCAGTTAATTTTATTATAACTATAATTAAGATAAAACCACCATCAGCCTCTCTATATCAAACTCCATTATTTATCTGATCAGTAATAATTAGTACAGTCCTTCTTCTCCTCTCCCTCCCAGTTTTAGCTGCTGGCATCACCATAACACTGACTGACTGGAATATCAATGCAAACTCCTTTGAGGAGAAGACCCTACTTTATATCAACATATATTCTGATTCTTCAGATATCCAGAGGTCGATATTCTTATGCTTCCTGGCACTGGAATCATTTCTCACATTGTTGCCTACTACTCCAGGGAAAAAAGAGCCTTTCGGCTATATATAGATAGTTTGAGCAGTAATAGTAATTAGCTTGTTAAGGTTTATTGCCTGTGTCCACCACATATTTACAGTTGGTAGAGACATGGACACACAAGCATACTTTACATCAGCCACAATAATTATTGCCATCCCAACAAGTGTCAAAGTACTTAGCTGGCTAGCAACTCTCCATGTGTGGGTTATTGAATGAGAGACCCCCCCCCTTACTTTAGGCTTTAGGATTTATTTTTTAATTCACATTGGGAAGTGTCACAGGAATTGTCTTAGACAACTTTTCACTAGCTATTGTAGTGCATGACACACACACTACCTTATCTTATCCACGAGTGCAGTATTTGCAATTATTGGTGACCTTCTATCCTGATTTGCTCTAATAACCGGCTATACTCTTCACAGCAACTTAACTAAAATCCACTTTGGAGTTCATTGGTATAAATTTAACTTTTTTCACAGTGCTTTTTAGACCTTGCAGGAATGCCTCGATGATATTTGGACTACCCAAGTCAACACCCTATAAAACACAGTTTCTTCTACTGGATCACAAATTCCCTTGTAGCAGTGATTCTACTTTTATATATTTCCTTTAAAATGGGAAGTTCTGTCAGTTAAACTAACCCAGACAAATGTTGAATGAATACAAGGCTGCCCTCCGCTATACCACATATTTGAGGAACTGACATTTGTCCACATTCAACATTCAAATTAACAAGAAAGAAGGGAGTCAAACCCTTATAAGTTAATGTCAAGCCATCCACATAACCATTCTGCTACTTTCTTTAACAAGATACTAGTAAAAATAATATATTGCCTTGTCAAGAAAAACTTGTGGGTTAAACCCCTATATATCTTAATATGGCCCACCCATCACGACTAAATTTACATGGCACAGCCTCATCTGTAATAGAAACATTTCTTTACTTTCATAACCATGCCCTAATAACTGTATTTTTAATTAGTACTTTAGTTTTATATATTATCATAGCCATAGTCTCAACAAAATTAATCAACAATTTTATTCTAAATTCCCAAGAGATTGAAATCATCTGAACTATTCTTCCAACAGTAATTTTAGTTATAATTACTCTACTCTGTCTTCATATCTTTCCCTTAATAGACAAAATTGGTGATCCCCATCTACAAATTAAAGCTACAGGGCATCAGTTATACTGAAAATATGAGTATAATATGAAACACTCTGACTCATATAGTACCAACACAAAACCTAGCACCAGGCCAATTCCTTCTACTGGGGCCAGGAAACAGACTATCATATAGTAGTCCTAATAGAATCCCTTATTCATATTTTGGTCACAGCAGATGATGTTCTTCACTTGTGAACTGTTCCTGTTTTAGGAGTTAAAATGAATGCAGTACCCAGGCAAGTTAATCAAATAGCATTTACGACTGCTCAACCAGTTTTGTTTTACAGACAATGCTCTGAAATCTGTAGTATCAACCATACGTTTATACCGGTTGTAGAAGAAGCAGTTCCTTTTCAACATTTTGAAAATTGATCTTTCCTTAATATTAGAAAAAGCCTCCCTAAAAAGCTAAAGTCCAGTGTCAGCCTTTTAAGTGAAAAATTGGTACTTACCCTCACTCTTAGTGGCATGTCACAATTAAACCAGAGTCCCTGACTCATTATTTTATTAATTTCTTGATTAACATTTTTATTATTCCTTCTTTTAAAAAGTATCTCCCATATTGATGGTAACCCCAACTCATCAAGGTATAAACAAACTTTTAGTAAACTGATCACGATTTCAATTATCTTTGGTCAGTTTATATGCCCAACCCTTCTAGAAATTCCCCTAATCTTGTTAGCTATTTTTCTCCCATGACTCCTATACTCAACCCAGTCAAATCAATACATTCCTAGCTGTTTCTAACTGTACAAACATGAGTTAGTATAAGACTAACCCACTAACTCATATCCCCAGGTTATCAGCCAGGCCACAAGTGAGCTTCAATCCTCACTTCCCTAATAATTTTCTTTATTACCATCACTCTAATGGGATTTATACCTTATGCATTTACTCCAACTAGCTAATTCTCAATAAACATAGGTCTTGCTATCCCAAAATGACTGGCAACAGTTCTAATTGGTTTATAAAATCTACCTACTTCATCTCTTGGACATCTCCTGCCCAAAAGAACCTTAGGACTATTAATCCCGCCCTACTAATTATTGAGACAATCAACTTGTTTATTCAGCTGACTGCCCTTGGTGTACCACTTACCACAAATTGTACAAACTGTACAAACACGTCATCTCATACAACTCATTGCTACCACCACTTTCTTTAAAGACTCAACAGTACCAACAGTCACCACTTAACTTATACAATCTTGTGTCTCCTAACACTTTTAGAGCTGGCATGAGCAATAATTCAAGATTATGTCTTCATTTTACAGCTAATTCTCTACTTAACTAGAAAACATTTAGTGGCCTACCAAACATATACTTTTAATAGGGTAGACTCAAGTCCATGACATCTAACAAGAGCAGCTGTAGCCCTTTTACTAACCTTATGGTTAGCATTTGATTCCACTCTTCTATTACTACACTAGCCTTCTATTAGTCATGGAGATGGCGCTAACTATACTCAGAATATACCAATGATGGCATGCTGTAATTTGAGAAGGAACATTTCTAGGTCATAAGATATCTCTGGTTCAAAAAGGCCTGCATCATGGAATAGTCATAGTTATAACATCAGAATCTTGTCCTTTTTTGGTTTCTTTTGAGCTTTTTGCCACTCCAGATTATCCCCAAACCCTGAACTCAGGGGTTGCTGACCCCCTACCAGTATTACCCCACTAGATCCATTTGAAGCTAATCTCAGCACAGTGGTCCTTCTTGGATCTGATATAACAGTAACATGAGCACATCACATCCCATCACATGCCGATGGAAGAAAATTGAAAAGAAGCAATCTAATCTCTAGCTCTTACAAGTGCATTAGGACTGTACTTTACAGCCCTCTAAGTCACAGAATATTATGGAGTTCTGTTTACAGTAGCATCTATGGCTCTACTTTCTTTATGTCAACAGGCTTCCATGGCCTGCATGTCATTAGTGGCTCAACCCTCCTAATAATCTGTCTTTTACAAAAAATCTAGCATGACTTCACTTCTAATCACCACTTCAGCTTTGAAACATAGGTCTGATCGGTCTTTTCCTAGAAATTGCACAACTTTTCCTTTATGTCTTACTTTATTGTTGAAGCCCATAGTTTTCTATTATTAATTAGTACACATAACTTCTGACTACTTAGACTTGGTGTGACACCAAGGAAAAGTAAATGACTCTAATATTAACAATGGTAATTATGTCCTGTTTTGTCTGCATTCTCAGTTTATTAGGATTCTGACTACCATGTTTTAACCTAGAAAATAAAAAAAGTGTCTCCATATGAACATGGATTTGATCCCCTGAGATCTCCTTGTCAATCTTGACCACTATGACCACTATTCTTTTTTTACTCTTTTACTTAGAAATTGCACTCTTACTCTCACTCCCCTGAGCATTCCAGTTCACTTATCCTATTCCAGTCTTCTTGGTAGACTCTTCAGTCATTATTTTACTAACACTGTGCCTAATCTATGAATGGACTCAAGGAGGTATAGAATGGGCAGAATAGACAGTCTACATAAGACAACTGATTTCGGCTCAATTAATCATGCTTTAATTCCATGACTTTCTTATGACACCCACACTTTTCACTATTATTTCTGCATTATGCTCTAACTTAAGTGGATTGGCTTTTAACAACGGCACCTAATTCTTGTCCTCCTGCATATAGACGGAGCGATACTCTCAATCTTTTTAGAAATAACATCATGACAAATTTCCCTAAGACCTCTTCCTCCTCTGGAACTCCACTAATTCTGCTTGCACCAGCCTCATGTGAAGCCAGCACAGGACTAGCTGTTTTTGTTCCAACTGTACAAACACAAGGAAGTGATTACCTAAAAAACTAAAGCTACTACAATGTCAAAAATTCTTATTCCAACTAATATGCTAGCAATATCAATTTGGTTAGTTACTAAAAATTATCTTTGGTCATTTACAAAAGCCCACAGTATACTTACTGCTTTTAATAGCCTAATATGACTAAAATGAGATAAAGCCTCTGGTTGATGTTTCGCAAGCTCTTACATAGGAATTGACCCAAATATAAAAAGGAGTTGAGGTTAAATGCCAGTGTCAAACCAGAAATAAATGCTTGTATTTCCATTGCCAGTGATCTGAATTACATAGCCAGCATTCTGTAAGAGTTTTATATTCTGACAACATTTTTATATTGGAGTAGGGTGATTTGATAGGATAATGTATTGTAAATATTATTATGAAATTCAGGTAAAATGATTTCATCTCTGCTCGACAGTGGCACAGGAAAATAATTTTCTTGGGTGGCAAAAGCCAGGGTAACTTTTTGGCTGGGCTTGTATAGGCCCCAGGGCCAATAGCCTAGTACCTACCTACCTACCTTAATTTTTATAGTTGCTGAAAAACTGAACTGTTACCACAGAAGAAATATGTATAGCGATAACCTTTTTACAGAGTAATATATGTATGTGTTTAAAATGTGTTACCATTTTATATAAATACTGTGTTTAAAGTCAACGATGTAGTGTAGAATATACGCAAATTAGGACATTGTCACTTTGAGGCAATAATGTACATTTTAAACTCTGAGGAAGTCCCTGGAAATTTATATAGGGACTAAAATTCTTTGTTTATCAATAATAAAACTGTGGAAGATTGCACATCTGAGTAGACTTGCAGAGCAGTTTTGTTTTAGTTTTGGTGACGTTTTTGAGTGTAAAATGATCCCAGACATTTTCCTCATCTTCTGAGCAGCTTGGGGAAGAATGACATTGCTTAATACTATTAAGTTAAATTTGTAATATCTGGCAGAAATGAATAATAGTTTTATTGAATTTTATAAATCTTACATTTGATAGGTGCTTGTTAAATGTATAAGGTATAAGAATTGGAGATGCTCTCAGTGTTTATGGATCTGAACAAGCATTACATATGTGAAAGCACTTATCCTTTGTTTTTATTTGAGTGTTTTTAATAAATATATGCTTATAGTTGTGGTAGCCCTGTTGCTTTTTTCTTTGTTTGATTTGCTTCTTTTCAACTTGGGCATTTGTGTGCTAGCTGGCCTTTTGTTATATTGAATATCTGGGAGGAGTTAACACATATTTTATTGAAGTTCATGCTGTAAACTAATATGCTTTACAGAATGGGCATGACTTAATAAAATATCCTGCTGGAAAACAAGAATTCTCTAGCCAGGTGCTAATGTACATCTGAATAGGGCATCAAGTCCACTGCTTAACAGCGGCATACTAAGCCCCATGGTGTAGCACAGAAAGAAAGCAAGTGGCCATCAAATAATTCTCAATAAACAAAGCTGTTTACCGGGTACAAAAATAAATAAGTAAATTAAGAGAAAAAGACTTGTATAAATGTTTTGCTCAAGAAATCTTTACAAAGCTAGTAAGGTTTGTGGGGGGGAGACCCAAAATTGGGGACAACTTGTAAGCATTACCCTAATTTACTTTTACAATTGATAGAGCAAGATGTTTTGAATCAGCATGTTTATCTGAACAATAAGAAATACGAAAATAGAATGGCTGGATTTATTGACTAACTGTAATCCACAAAATAATTTTTTTGGTTTCCATTGGGCAGAGCAAAAATAGGCAAAATCAGGGATGTTCTACAAAATTAGAAACAGTTGAGAGGTATGTGAGGTGGTAAGGTTCCACTGGTTTGCACTATATGCAGGTTTTTCTTTTATTTCATGAGAATGAGATATTTGAGGTTTAGACAGTCAAGAAAATAGCTGCAATTGCTAGGCACATTTGTGTGGTATGTGTGTGTGTTAAGTTTTATATATATATATATATATATATATATATATATATATATATATATATATATATAGATATATATATATGTGTGTGTATGGGTCTACTTTGTTTCATTGAATCTCATTTCACTAAATTTCATTTCACCCCAACCACTTTGCTGAAACCCCGCCCACAACCCCTCTACGTTAATATACCAACTCCGAGTTCACGCTACAGTGAAGAGAATGGTAAGTAGAAAGGAAACATTACCGTTCTCTTCACTGTAACGTAATCTTGGTGTTGGTATATTTAAGTAGGGGGTGCAGGGGGCTTGCCCCCCTGCAAAACCATTATTTTAGCTGTGTTTTTTTTTTTAGTTCACTTTTAACTTTCGAGATACCAAAATCTCAATGTTTTCAGTTCGGTATCTCAAAATTCGAGATTTTGGTATTTTGAAATTTAAAAGTGGACCTATATATACATATTTTATTGGATGTATAACATGTTCTATAATAACAATTACATATCCTAAAACAAATATGAAACATTAGGAGGAAAAAATATTTTACTTCTCAAAATAAAAAAGTATATATACTACTAATAACACAATATGACCAAATTGATCAGATAGCCTAATTTCTAAGAGCAATAATGGCTTCTGGGGTGGACATTGTAAGGGGAAAACCAGAGCTTACATGGGTAGAGAGTCCCTCCACCTACTGCAGCAGGCCTTGTAACACCTTTCGGTAGTCCCTTTCTTTCCCAATATTGTCCACTGTGATGGGCATTATTGCTTGCATAACTGAAATATTATCTACTAGACAAAAGATAAAAGGAAATTAATGGGTAATCTGTGGTGGATGAAGACTGAATTATCCATCGTCATTTGCCTGAAATTCAACACACCAAAGATAAGAGCTTCTCCAGAAAAAGCATCACATTAGGATGTAGGGGGCTTGTTCCCCTGCAAAGCAACTTAAAAACTGTTTCTTCAATTGTTTTTTGTGGGAATATAGCACAGGGATGTCTATCATTGGGAAGTTTGACTTTGTCCACTCATAGGGAAAGCAGTATGAATACTTACCAAAGTTTCTGACACTATGCTTTTTGAGATAAAAATACAGACAGAGAGAAAACAGCAGAATAAACTAATGATTATGAAAATACTACCAAAACAAAAAAAAAGCACATGACTCTGCTACACATATCTGAACATCCATTACTTGTATAATTATTTAAAACTTCAAACAGATGTGTTATAAAAAAACTGCCAGACTGTTTAACAGACTTCCTTGTCTAAGGTTCTGACAATGAAAGACTTTTAATACAAATAAAGGTCCTCACCCTGAGCTTAACTAATGCTATCTGGAATCAAGTGCTTCCTCACTTTTTCAAAAGAAAAAAAATAAAACTTTTGTTTCCAGGTTATTTAACAGAAACTGTTGTGTAAGATAACCAGCATTAGGTTAACCAGTGTATAAACAGCAAACTCTGCATTAACTTTAGGTAGGCCCATAACTGTTCCTCTGCCTCCTTAAATAGGACATTTTGACAAATCTTTCCTGTTCCATATAAACTGAATCCAGCCTTCCCCTGAATAATAATTTTGTGCAAACAGCTGTTAACAGTATTTAAAGATTTATCAAATTTCAGAGATTTGAGTACAACTGAGTACTCACTAAGCTAGGCATCAACCCCTATATCACTAGGTGGGTTGCAAACTGGCTCACAGGTAGAACCCACAGTGTGAAAGTAGCTAACTCCAAGTCAGACTGCTGACCACGCACGAGTGGAGTCCCACAGGGTTTGGTCCTGGGTTGTCTCCTGTTTGGTATCTACTTCTCTGAAGTCCACGCCAACACGAAGCTACTCTGGCTGACAAAGTTCGCAGAAAATTGCAAGTTGGGAGCTATTATTAACTCCCCAAGTGATGTTGACATCCTACAGAAAGGCCTTACTGAGACCAACGGCTGGTGTCAGAACCATGGCCTTAAGCTCAATGCCAAAAAATGTGTTGTCATGCCCTTTGGGAAAAACCCAGTTCCCAAAAATTACCACATTGATGGTAGTCCACTGAACGCAGAAGGCATTATAAGAGATATGGGAACACAGGTTGACAGCAAACTCTCTTTTGACCACCACATTGCCACTGTGGTCAGAAAGTCCTTCTATGTGGCACATCTTATTACTAAAGGTTTTGCATCCAGAAAGAAAGAGGCCATTGTCTTTCTCTGCTCTTCCCTCATTAGGCCAATCATTGAATACAATGCCCCATTTGGCATGTACCTCACTAAACATCTGCAACAACTGAAGAGGCCACAAATGTACCTCACAAAGAGGATCCTAGGCCTTAAACATTTGCCCTATATAGACAGACTAAAAAAACTCCAACTATTCTATGTCTCATATCGCCTACTTAGAGGCGATCTCTGCTTGACTTACAAAGCCATGTCTGACGCAGCTCTGTTAGATATGCTACATCTAAAGAAATCCCAATCCCCCTGACCACATGCTCCAGAGAACTCAACATCATTACCACAATCAACAGAACATGCTGGAGCGACAGGTTCATAACCCAAAGACTGCCCATGCTATGAAACAGACTTCCCATACAAGTCAAGCAGAGCAGCTCACTGGCCCTTTTCAAGAGAAATCTTGATGAGTGGATGGGAAATAGAAAATTCACCCCATGGATCACTCCAGTGGCTTTACTCGACAGAAGCACTGGGAACTAAGGTTATGTGGCATGATGCCAGGGTAATCCTATGGGCTAGGCTTGTAAAGGCTCCAGGGCAATTAGCCTAGTACACACCTATGAACCTATGAACCTATAAACTCTATTACATTTGCTATGACCAGTTGGTTGTCTGTCATCAGCACTCATGGTTTACTGCTTAACTAGTTTAGTTATAATGTTCACTGTTTTCCCCTTCCCTAGAACCCTTAGGCCACAAGGTAGTGATGCTATCACTCTGCATGGATCACCAGTTATCATTAACACCAGTGAAGTATTCTTCACCGTCATTCCCCAGCTCTGAACTTTCCTTCTTAAATCTAAAAGAATGACTGAAATTTCCATTTTTTAGGATGAAACAGTATGCACACTACAAGCTCCTGCCTCAGGTCAGGTATATCCTGGACTAATACCACAATGTCTAGCTCGTTAGATATATCAAGAGTAAATGTCCTTACTCCAGTATTAATGTGGTTTACTGTATTTATTCAGTGATATAGTCAAATGGAAATTTCAACAGTGAGCTGCAACTTTGCCCAGTCTATAAATGATTATGGCTTGCAGTTTAAGTCTTATCTACTCAGGCCGTAGAAATGCACAAAATGTTCTTAGGTTCCAGGAACGCTTTTTAACAAATGCTACTGTTGTAATGCTCTACCAGGATACTTTGTAAAGAGTCAGAAGCAGATAAAGTACAGTTGTCTAAGTAAACCTAACATAACAGTAGATGTTTGAATGATCATTGCTGCAGTAGCCTTAGCTATATGGGTTATATCCTGCCAAGGATATAGCAGGCAGTCAGCTTCCAAAGCTTCAGGGCATCTTCCCTGCACCCAGACCATTAGTCACCTGGAACTGAGCTGTCTAAAAGACAAGCATGGGTGCCAAGCCCTTCAGAGCTTTCCTGCCAACAGAGAAAGGGGGCTAATCCTGAAAGGACACTGACTGGAAGAAGAAAAGAATAAACAACCATAACCTGGCGTAAACAACACACCAAACATGAGGGGAAAGGGAGGGAGCAGTTATTGCAGCAATAATCATTCAAACATCTACTATTATGGTAAGTCTACTTAACAACTGTACTATGTTCATTGTATTGATCACTGTTGCAGTGGCCTTAGCTATATGGATAGATTACCCTAACTTATTACATTTGGTTGGTGGAAGGAGAAGAGTCCAGGAGCCCCTGGAGAATGGTCCTTGTAAAACCATAACTAGACCCAGATAAAGTATCAAGCTTACAGTACTTTTCAAAAGTATGTACAGAGGACCTAATTGCAGCTTTTGGAATATTTATAGAGTGCAACCCTCCTAAAAGTCATAGATAAAGCCAAAGCCCTGGTAGAGTGGACCTTGACCCTGACAGGATTTTTTTTCTTTTGTGGGAAGTATAAATAAAATTAATAGCCTTAAATGACATATTTATTGACACTGGTTGTACCTTCTACTCACCTTTACAAGAAGCGAACAGCAGATCACAAGATGCAAAAATTTTAGCACTGTCAAGATAATTGTCAGTGGACATCCAAAGTATGGAATATCCTTTCTTCCTCATTTTTAAGATTAGTAAAGAAAATGGAGGAATGGATAGTTTATCTTAAAGAAAACTTGGTTACCACTATAGACATAAAAGACATATTAGGTTTCAAAGAATCACTGTGTCTGTGCAAAATGAGATAGAGTTCCCTCAACAATAGAGCTTGCAACTCAGGTACTCTTCTTGCAGAGTTCAGAGCAATCAGTAATGCTGTTTTACATATTAAAAACCTCAAATGGTGCAAGTGTTAGCTTCTTTAGCACAAAATTAAGATCTCAAGAGGGGGCCATTGGTTTTCTTGCAGGCCACTGAAGTAAAATCCCTTTCAAAAACATATTAACATGAGAAAGGTTTAAAAGTGAGGGGTCCGCGGAAAGACACACTGAAATGACCAATAAATGAACCTTGATGGAGGAGTAAGAAAGGCCATATGAAAGTAACTCTCTTAAATATTGTAAAGCCAGAGAACAACTAGCCCTGAATGGGTGCTGGTTATGTCAGTGATGGTACCAACTAAAAACCCTTTTACCATTCTCAGATGCCTAAAGGAAAAGAAGGAAAACCCCATCATTTAGGCAGTTTCTTGAAATTGATTGGGGTTAGGGTGTATTAAACATCACAAATCTTGAGAGAGTAGTTTCATTCTGTGAGGATGCTTGTAGTAATTGGTCCTGGCCATTTCCAAAAGATGGGAGAACCACTGTTGCCTGGGCCAGAAAGGAAGTGTCCACAAAGATGTTGGGGGATTTCTCCTCAATCTTCAGAAGTACCCTGAATATCAGTAGAAATGGTGGGAACACATACAGGAACATTCCTGTCAAAAAAAGGCATCTGTCTTTCAGGCCTTCTAGCATACAGTTCAAGAAAAAAATGGCCAGCTGAGTAATCAGAGAGGAGGAAAATGGGTCTACTAGAGAAACTCCCCACAGATGGATCAAATCTTGGAAGACCTCTTGATCTAGTTTGCATTTGGGGGGTCATCCTTGTCCTGTTCAGCTTGTCTGCTACACAATATTTCTCTAATGGAATTAAGGATACTAGCAGAGTAAAACTGTGCTGTGAAGCTATATCGCAAGCAAACATGGCTAGTCTGCAAAGGGGTTACAACCAGGTTCCCTGCTGTTTGAATACGTACCATGTGAATGGTATTATCTGAAACAATTTGAAGAGGCCATTGTGACTAAAGATGATTCAGAGTTGAGTGTCTTGATCAGGGCAGGCATCTATTTCATATTTATGTGTTTGCATCTGTCCTAGGTGTCCCACACACCATGCACTATTATCTCTCCAGAAACTTCTCTTCAATCAAATCCAAAATGTCTGTGATGGCTGATTGCTTTGGAACAGGGAGGGAGAAGGGAAGACCAAAATTAAGGAATATTTGCTGTTTCTACCAAGTTATTTTTCTATTGACAAACCCTAGCAGTGGGAGTTAAAAAGACAAGGGATGTTGATGCTGAGACCAAAGACACTTTAGATACCATTGTCTCTTTCTCATATGGAATCTTACCATGGTTATCATGAGAATCATTGATGCCATGACACACACACCAAAATATGAGTGGAAAAAAATATTAATAGATCTAGATACAGATCTATTTTTCCTGTGAAAGAAAAACTCTTTGAACTGAAGTGCCTAGCTGATACCCCTTGAACACAGCCCTGTGTGAAGGAGTCAATAAGAACTTTTGAATATTCTCTTGATATCTCAGCTTGTGTAACAGATCACTCCTCCAAGTGAGAGACACCAGACACTTTGAAAAAGAGTCTCTGAAGGTTGAAGGAAGTCATTTAAATATGGAAAAAAATAGTTACCCTGCAGTCTGTAACAAGCTATAACTGGAGCTAACCACATACTGGACACTCTTAGTGCAGCAGTTAAAAAGCAGAGAATTGATAAAGTGATTCAGATACACAAGCCTTAAGAAATACCTGAAGTCTGGATGAAAAGGAAAAAGACGATAAGCATCTTTTAAATGTAGAGTCACTAGGAAACTTGACTGAGGAAGACGAGTTAACAGATTGTGAAGTGACATAATTTTGAAGTTAGGCACTTTTGCAAACAGGTCAAAGAAAGAAGATCCAGAACTGGTCTCCAAGCATCTTCTTTCTTTGGCACTAAAACCATCCTTAAACAAAAAACTTTCCCAAGATGAGAAGGAGGAAAACTGGTTCTATCACTCCTTGGAACAGCATGAAATGAAGGGCAGGTGGAAATAAAAGAGTCCGGTCTGGTGGATGAGGAATAACCTTCTGGCAAGGAGAAATATTCTCTCACCGCCATTAATAATGTTGATGAATGATATTCTGAACCCATTTGTCTGAATCTATCTGTTACCAAACAGAAAAATGGAGATTCGGGCTTTTTGGAAGGGAGAAGGAACTGCAAGGGTGGGATGGAAGAATACAGTCCCTTAAATAGTCAAACTGATTAGTTAGACTGTCCTTGTTTTGAGGGGTTCCTGAAATTTTATTTATTTATTTATTTATTCATTCATTTATTTATTTATTTATTAATTTTACATTTGTTGACAGGGATAGTCCAACTGGATACATGTCCATTTTCAGTGGAGGCCCAGGGAGAAAAGCTCCAAGGGAAAACATACAGTAAAGTAACAAAATAATTACATGTTATACACAGTTTACAGACTCTAATAGAACAAGCAAGTTATACGATCTCTCATTTTTTTCATAAGTATGTAGACTAAAACAATTATGACATAGTACTTAAATTATAGAGAAGGAGCTAGTCAGGATTAGTACAAGGACATAGCCAGTGTGTTTTAAAATATTGCTTAAGACTTTTTTGAATTGAGTTAGAGAAGGTTCTAGAGTAAGATCTGCTGGAAGTGTGTTTCAAGTTTTGCCAACAGTGTTGGCAAACATGGAGTCCCCAGCGAAGTTGTTGGTTTTGAATGTTTGAACCAGCAATCTATTAGATGAGTGAAGTGGCCTCAGGTTACTATAGGGGCTCATAATGTTTTTAAGTGCAGCTGTATTTACAGGATGGATGAGAACTTTATGGGCCACTATGAGCTGGTTGTATTGGTGTAGACTAGGCAAATCTAGCCACCCTAGCAGATTTAGGTTATAACAGTGGTGTGTCTTGTATGTCATGCTAGTTGCAAATCTAGTGATGTGGTTATAACAGCTAGTGAGTTTGGTAAGAACATATTTGTTCAGGTTGGTGATTAAAGGGGAGGCATAGAGGAGACTAGAGAGTAGATAGAAATGGGCAATAGCAGTCCCAGCAAGTGGGGTAAGCAAAGGTTTAATCTTATAAAGGGAGCCAGGTATTTTATTATTGGTTTTAATAGTTTGATTGACATGCATATCCCATTTGAGATTTTTGTCTACTATAACACCTAAGAGTTTGCTTTGGGCATCTGGGGAAATAATGGTTCCATTATTAGATTTAATGGTAAAGGAAAGTGAGGAGGACCTACAAGTGTGAGAGAAAAGAAGCGGCTTTGTTTTATTAGGGTTTAAGATCAGCCAAAGATTAGAGAGCCAATTTTCAACTGTGTTGAAAGTATTCTGGGTTAATGTCAGTAGATTTGACAGAGAGGAGGCTGAGCAAATCAAAGTGGAGTTGTCCGCATATTGAATGCGAGTTGCATTTGGGATGACAGTGTGAAGGTCAATAATAAAGATAGAGAAAAGAAGGGGTCCTAGTATAGAGCCCTGGGGTACACCTAGGGGGATGGGTAGATGGATTGATAGTTTTTCCTGCCATAGGACGGCCTGTTGTCTACCACTTAGGTAAGCTTGAAACCATTGGAAAGCATGGCTATTTAAGAAGATTGCCTTCAGAGTATGGATGAGCAGTTGGTGGTTAACCATATCAAAGGCCTTGGAGAGATCAAGGAAGAGGGCTGAGGATAGTTTGTTGCTATTTCGATTTTGGTTTATGGCATTCGAGAAAGATAGAAAGGCTGAGGTGGTACTGTGGTATGGCCTAAAGCCATGCTGAAAATTGACCAACAGCTTGCTCTGAATAAGGTAGTGCAGAAGTTGTTTATGGACACATTTCTCCATAATTTTAGCCAGGGGTGACAGAATAGCTATGGGCCTGAAGTTTGACATTTCAATGGGACTACCTCCTTTATGGAGTGGTATTCCAAGAGATATTTTCCAGATTGAGGGGGTGGTAGCTTTGGATATAGTTATCTTGATTAAGATGGAGATGGGGTATGCTAGGGCATCTTCAGCTTTTTGTAGATAATCTGCAGGGAGGAGATCAGCAGCTAGAGTGGTTGGTTTTAATTTCTTAATTAGGGCTCAGATAAGTGATGTAGAAACAAGTTGAAAGCTAAAGAAGAGACAGGTTCTAGGTATAGCAGCATTTGAGTTAGAGCAATTAGGAGTTAGCTGACTACCTAGGGATTGAATAGTCTCTGTGACAAAACTATTGAAGGAATTTGCAATATCCTCCAGGGATTTATGGTTAGATGCTGAAGAGGTTGGAGTGGAGATTTGTCCTGGGTGAAGAAGTTTGTTTATTCCTGCCCAAAACTTTTGAGGTTTGTTTTGTTTCTGTTGAAGATGGCAATAGTAGTCTTTTTTGTCTAGTATAATAGATTTTTTGTGTCATTCCTTAGCTGTCTATATCTAAGTTGATCTAGTAGGGCTTTTGTAGCACGCCAAGTGTCCCATGCTTTATTTCTAAATATGATTTTTGATTTGGTATCTTTTGAAAGCCATGGTGCAATATTTGTTTTGGTTCTAATGGAGCGAGCAGGAGCACGTGAATCAAGGATGCAAGGAATTTGGTATTAAAAGTTGCTACCACATCATCCAGTGATTGTTGTTTTAGGATTGACCAATTGCATGCCTTGAGTTCATTTTGGAAATTGATGAGGTTAAGGCTCTTATTGTTTCTGATAGTTTTATAGGTAGGCTGGTGGGAGTTGTCCACCTTATACTTGATTATATAGGTACGAAAGTGATCACTTAGGTCACCTGGGAGGGTCCCTGACTTGTACATATGGGATTGGGTATTAATAAGTATCCAATCTATAATACTTTCTTTGCTATTGGGTTTACCTATCCTGGTGGGTGAAGATATGATCTGCGTAAACCCATATAGGTTTACATGGGTTGTAGGGGATTCTGAGGAACAGGTATTCCAATCAATGTTGAAATATCCATACACAATGGTTTCTTGGGGGTAGGTACTGGATAGCCAATAGAGGATGTCTTCTAGGAAGTTTCCATTATTACCTGGGAGAACATAAGTGCAGACAATGTTTATACATTTGCTTTTGTTAATTTGTAGTTTGGTAATAAGAATTTAAGCATTATTAACCTGGGGTGGTAGTAGGGAGTCCATAGTAACATTTAGTGTAGTTTTATACAGTACAGCTACCCCACCACCCTTCATAGTAGTACAGTCTAATCTAAGTATGTTGTACCCTGGTGGTAATACCTCATTGTACTTAGTTGCCGATTTTAGCCAGGTTTCTGTAAGACATAATATATCTGGGGACTAAACTGCTAAGAGGGTGTGCAGGTTATGGACCTTATTATTTATGCTTCTGATATTTAGATGGCAGGCCAGGAAAGAATTAGGGGACCTATTAGATAGTACTTTGTTAGTAGGATTAATAGTAAGGTAAATGGAGTCAGCAGGTGAGGATGGGCCGGGGTTTGGGTGGATGTCTCCATCCATTGTGAGGTTGTAATGTAAACTAACTATGAGTTTCAGTATTTTATTTATATGTTTTTGATAATGTTTGGTTCTGGCATTGATATAGCGGATCTAATAGATTGGTAGTATTTAAGGGTTAAGGAGTTAGGCATGAGAGGAATTATGAAGTGGTCATTATTATTTGATATTGATGGGGTGGTGGTTTGGGATTTTGGATAGTGGAATCCTCGGTAGTGCAGATTTTTGTACGTGGTGAGGAGATATGGAATGAGCAACAGAGGTATTAGAGAAAATAATAGCAATGATTTGGGTGATAACATTGAGACTAGCTGGGGCATTATATCAGTGTTGTATTAAGAGCAGGAATATGTTAAGAAGACTAGGAAGACAGAGGCCAGGAGTGGGGTGCTATTAATTATGAGGTTATCACTCATAGGTTATAAAGAAGGCTGTGTGGCTTTAGTACTATATATTTAGCACTACTGGGGGGGGGGCGGGTGTAATTTGGGGGTAGGGTGGGGCGCAGAGTGAGCCCGAGCACAGTGAGGGCAAGCAGAGCAGGGTTTAACTAGACCACGAGATTCCTGAAGCCTGTGCATGCAAGGTAAGTATTGTAGTGTAAACTGTTCTATATATTTTTTTTTAGTTTTATGCTGCAGAATTATAATACACTTTAGGGGAAGTAAAATAATTATTATTTGCTACTAGATAGTGTTTCACTAGTGACTGTAATTTAGCCAATTTTATTAGAATATGGTAACTTTATGGAAGCTCAAGGTACAATCTAGCAGCCCTGTGGACCCAGTTCAGTTCAAATTACACAGAGTACATATAGACTAAGTTCTTGATAACAACCTTTTGCAGTCTTTAAGATTGAGGGACAGATCAGTATAGCTTTCCATTTTTATTCACAGGTAGGGTGGTATCCTTTAGCATTGTAAGCCTTTCAATGAGGGAGCACTAAATTACAATCCAAATTGTAGCTTGCTACAGATCCCCCACCATACCCCAAGATTCTCACTACACCTTTCTAAACATACTGGAAAATATTAAGATAGAACCAAACACCCTAATACTGGGTGACTTTAACTACCCTGCCATTAACTGGGAAAACTACTCATGTACCAACACCTTTGCCCAACGGTTCTTGGAATTCATAAATTCCAATGCACTGGATGAACTAATCCATAGTCCCACCAGGGGCTCCAATATCCTAGACCTGGTCATTACCAACATGGGAAATCAATGCTCCACACATATGGTCACCCCCTCATTAGTCAGGTCTGACCATAAGCTAATCACCCTTAACATCCACATCCCACCCCCACCCCCCAGTAAGGAAACCTCTATAAAAAACTTCTCAAAAGCCAACTTCATGCTACTCAAGTCAGAAGTGACAAACTTCATGACACCCATGCAGATGGGAACTGAAAGTTCAACTGCTGAACCCTACACTAAGGCACTGTATGAGCACATCCGCTCATGCATGAATTGTGCCATCCCAAATAGAACCAAGATGCTCTCATCCAAAAAAAGGAAGCCAATCTGGTGGTCCCCTGCCATAAACAAACTTTACAACAAAAGGAAGAAACTGTTGCAGAAAAGAGGAAAATCCCAGGATGCAAAAAACTTCCTTACCAGCCTCAGTAAGAAACTGAGATCCCTCATAAAAATCCTCCAAATGCTAGTTACGAAAATAAAATTGCCAAAGATTCCAAAGACAACCACAAGGCATTCTATAACTATGTCAAGAATCTAAATGGCAATGTTCAGATCTGCTCTGAGCTAAAACAGAATGGCATTAAATATACTGATCCCAAGGATATTGCCAATATCCTGGCAGATCGATTCAGTGCCAACTTCACCCCCTCTCACCCCCTAAATGGCCATCTCAATACCGGAAGATTGCCAAATTCTGGTAATAATGGCCACGCAGGTAAAAAATGCACTCTCCAAAGCTAAGAATACAGTATCCATGGGACCAGATGACATCCCGGGCTGTGTACTACATGAACTACAATATGAACTGGCACCGCACCTAAGTGTCATGTTTAATCATAGCCTCTCCTCAGGTTTCATGCCCACTGAGTGGCACAGAGCAGCAGTTATCCCACTCCACAAAGGGGGATCCAACTTGGATCCCAGAAACTACCGTCCCATCAGTCTGACAAGCCTTATCTGCAAGGCCATGGAGCGTATTATTATGGAACTTATAAACAAAGACATTGGCAACCTTCAGACACTGGACCCCATCCAGTTTGGGTTTGTGAAGTGCCGATCTTGTCTCATGAACCTGATCGACTTCTTTGAATCAGTCTCCAGAGCCATGGACAAGGGTAAGGTGGTCCACACAGCCTATCTAGACCTTTCCAAGGCCTTTGACACCATCCCACACTCTGGAATCATAGATAAACTTACTAAGCTGGGCATTAATCCCTACGTCACCCAATGGGTTGCTAACTGGCTTACTGATAGAACCCACACTGTAAAAGTAGCCAACTCCAAATCCAGCTCCAGCTCCAGACAAGTGACAAGTGGAGTACCTCAGGGTTCAGTCCTGGGAACATTCTTGTTTGTCATCTACTTCTCTGAAGTACAGGCCAACACTAAGGGACTCTGGATAACAAAGTTTGCAGATGACTGCAAACTGGGAGCCATTATTGAATCCCCAAATGATGTGGATACTCTACAAAAGGGCCTTACAGAAACAGATGCTTGGTGCCAGAGCCATGGGCTCAAGCTCAATGCCAAGAAATGTATAGTTATCCCCTTTGGGAAAAACCATGTACCCATGAATTACCATATAGGTGGCAGTACACTAAACACCAAAAGTGTGATAAGAGACTTAGGGACACAGGTGGACAGTGGTCTCACCTTCGATAACCACATTGCCACAACAGTCAGGAAATCCTTTTATGTGGCACACCTCATCACTAAGGCCTTTTCATCCAGAAAAAAGGAGGTCATTGTCCCACTGTACTCATCCCTCATTAGACCCATTATAGAATACAACGCCCCGTTTGGTATGTACCTCTCAAGACATCTGCAACAACTGGAAAGGCCACAGAAATACCTCACTAAAAGAATCACAGGCCTAAAGACGATGCCCTACACTGACCGCCTTAAAAAACTCCAGCTATACTCTGTCGCATGTCGTCTACTCAGAGGCGATTTCTGCTTAACATACAAGGCCATGTCAAACCCAAAGCTGTTGGACATGCTACGCTTAAAGAAATCCCAATCCCTCAGAGCCACACTCTGCAGGGATCTAAACCTTGTCATCACAATAAACAAAACATGCTGGAGGGATAGGTTCCTGACCCAAAGACTCCCCAGACTCTGGAATAGATTGCCCATACATGTCAAGCAGAGTGCCTCTTTGGCCCTCTTCAAAAGGAACCTTGACGATTGGATGGGAGAAAGGAAATTTACCCGGGGATCATGTCAGTCGCCCTGCTAGACAGGGGTCCAGGGAAGTAAACTGTGTGGGAAGAAATAGCCAGGGAATTGTTATGGCTAGGCTTGTATAGGCCCTAGGGCTGATAGCCTAGTACTAACCTATGAACCAGTAGGGGGACAAAACCTAATAAAGGAGATGGTAGTTAGAGCTTTTCTTAATTAACTGCAATTGGTAACCATAGAAGCACAATACTGACTACTTTACATGCATTAGATGCACTGGGAAGCTGTATAAGCAAAAACTATCCAGACAGTAACCATATAGCATTTGTTGTTTAGTATAAGCTTTAAAAACAGAACACACGCTAGTGTTTTTAATATATATATAAGGTGTACAGCACTTACCTCAGTGAAGCAGTACAGTATTCATTGCTAATGTGATAAAGTTAAGCACAGATATTTTGGTATTAGTCAACTATGCAAAGCCAGTCATGCAATCTATTCCTTTAACCAGGTACAGATACAAAACACACTACCAAGTACAAGTTATCAGACCCTATGTTGGCATACAATTCCTTAATATATGCTGTAATCAGTTAGCAGATATTTTCTAACATAATAGTGCTGGTTACATGCATTTGTCTGAATAAAATGAGCCTGTAAATGGTTTACATATATACCACACTAAGAAAAGGCAGCCTACTAGGTCCAGCAGCACTGGGGAGTTTGAAAATGGCAGTTAGTATGAGGGCATTAGTAACCTCAGTTCTATAGCTAGAGGGGGAGCGAATCCAGCAGCTGATAGGCTAACCAGACCACCAAAATCCTTTTGGAACACCCTTTCCATTATGACAAAATTGGATGAGAGATTAGAGATTCCCTTAGAAAATTAGAAAAGAAGGGCAGAAAATCATAGAGATTCCCTGATTTAATGTAACTCTTTAAGCACACTTTTGATCACCCTACAGCAAAGGAACCAAAAAGTGAATATCTATTCAAAAAATAAAATAAAATCTCTGTATTCACATCATTTTTTTTTGGGGGGGGGGGTCAAAACATTATCAGAAGCCACAGACTTGGAAAATTTTTCAACTGAGTCATACAGAAACGTTAAACAGAGAGCAGTGTCTAGTACTACAGAAGACACTAAATAATTTAAAACAAATGCTTCATCACAAGAAGAAACTGCAGACCAAACATTTCACATACTTTACGAGAAAAAATCCTCCACTGTTGGGTACAATAAAGGCTGTCCTCCACCAACAATGATACAAATTGAAATAGAAATCTGAACGAACTGAACGATAGTGGTAATAGTAATCCAACCACATCTCTATTAATCCTGCTTTGAAGTTACTGTCATTAAACACAAAAAAGAAAAAAGAAAATGTTATTAAATTGTGCTTTCCATCAGTTATAACAAAACAGGACTACATGAAAAAGGCACATAGGTGGGTAAGATATATGTAGTGTCTTGATGAGATCTATATATATAAATATCTTGCCATGAACTTTGTGTAAAAAGGAAAAACTTTTAAATAAGCTTTTTATAAGGTCTATTAAATAGCTTTTTAATAATTAGAATATTAGGTTTATCTTATTGACACATTTATTCAAAACATTATTAGTGTATAGTTAATGATATACAACAAGTGTATATATATTTTGTATAATCCAATGGTCAAAGGATATTATGATATCGTTCCACAAAAAATTCTTCTTGGGTTTTATAATATGTATTCTGTAATGTTGTTTACATCATATGCATAAGCCTTCATCTGCCTTCAAGATTCCATGTGTAAAAAGTTTTTTGTATATTAGACATAATAGACATTTCTTATAAATGGTTATTTTATGTGTTTTTTAAACTAATAGTATGTAACTAATGATATTACAATTTGTAGTGTATGTGCATGTCTGAAGCATTTTTATGTGTAGTGTAAAAATATTTATATGCAATTTCATTTTAAGCAATTTTAACAGATATTTCATATACAAAGGGTTGCCCAGAATTGGCATTAATCAATTAATTTATCAATTTATTACTATGGTAAATAATTAACTAATGATTGTTTAATTAAGAGTATATAAACAGAATATTGGTATTAACATGAGATTCTGATGAAGTCTCACGATAAGAGACGAAAGCGCGCTCAATCTGTTTTGTGTGTGCTGTAATAAAAGACTTTTGGATTACTATTACCACTATCATTCAGTTTGTTCAGATTTCTATTTCAGTTTGTATCATTGTTGGCGGAGGACAGAATTTATTGTACCCAACAGTGGAGGATTTTTTCTCGTTGTGTATTTGGAATTGGTACTGGATTCGCCAGTACCTTGTATTTTGTGTTTTTACTAGTTGCTGCTGTTTGCCTACGAGGAGTCCCCAGGATGAATGATCAATCACTTTTGAGCGAACTGATTAAAGTTATCCAAAGCCATTTGCAAAATATTTCAAACTCAGCCGATGTTTTAAATCCAACACAGGGATCGGACTTGAACGCCACAATTCCATGTGCACAGCATAGTCAAGGCAATGCTGACAAGGAAGTGATGTCGACGAAGCAAAAGGAAGGCGGAAATCACAACAGGAATACGAGTGAGGGTAAATGACCGCATGGTCCTGCGGCCAACGGAGGTATTTCAGGACCGATTAGAATGGCCCATCTACATTTTGATCACCATTCACACTCTGGTAGGGGGTTGGACATTTATCATAACATCAATTTCAAAGAATGGCTTGATAAAACGTTTTCGGCGGCGAATGAAGAAGCTGAAAGGAGGGTACCCACTAATACTGGTTTCAAGGACAAATGTAGACAATTCCAAAACCAGCTTACCAGGTACAAAAATTTAAGCTTGGACAATTTTTACTTGACTAAATGTATTGAACAAAGAATAGTGCCTAAGGGCCTAAGACTGAACAAATTTCCTAACAATACTGTGAATGATATGGAATTTTTTAAAATTATTACTAATATATTAAATGAATGTGGGTTAGTGATCTTGGAGGCTATGATAGAAAATAATGTAAAATATATGGAGGTATGTAAGAAAGATATTGATATATTGAGAATAGAAATTACGAATGATTTACTATTTACAGTTACTGAGTATAAGAATACTTTTTGCAAAACGTTACAGGATGTTGACATGATTATTGGAAAAAATTACAAAAGGAAAATGGCAAAGTTAGAATGGGATATAGGGGATTATAAAGAAGGAAAGGCTTATGTAGTCCACAATTCAAGAAGGTATAATGGGGCAGGAAAACATTATCATCAGATGGAATATAGGAAGAAGGAAACAAGTTCATATAATAGATTAGTACAAAGGGATGACAATAACACTGATTATCAGATGGAATGTATAGAATTTAGTGAACCAGAGGACCCTTTAGGAGAAAGACAGGAGGTAGGGAGGTCCGAGAGAATCAGGAATCGGAATTGCCAGCAATCATATGCAGAAGTGACTGGGAATCAAGTAGGAAGATACAAGGGAAGAGGATGGGACAGGAGATAAATAGTAGATTACACACATCAACCCCAGTTAAAACACATGAAAACAAATTGTGTACATTTTCTTCGGTTACAGATAAGACTAGTTCATTAGCAAATGGACTATTCTTGATAGATGAAGTAGATCAAGAGGTGATTGATGAAGAAATATTAGGTGACAATTATACAAATATATCACATACCTACAATAATTTTAATATATTCAATTACACAGACATGGCTACTACCCATGAATATTTCGGACGTTTTACAAAGGGATTTACATTTGTGCCAGTCAGTAAACAGAGAATAGAAGAGATAGTGTTAGATATTAAATTATTTACAAGAAAATTGAACTTAGCAGTTATATATCGAGATAATACAAGTAGTGAGAATAAAATATTGAGTAGAAGTAGTACATACAATCCCCCTTTGCAGCAGGATATACATAATTTTGAAGTGTGTACCCTCAATATGATTAGAGCAGGATACAAGAAGAGACATAGGGTAAAAGACAATCTTACAAAAAAAAAAAAAGTTTTTTGTATATTAGACATGAGACGTTTTTTATAAATGGTTATTTTTATGTATTTTTTAAACTAATAGTATGTAACTAATGATATTACAATTTGTAGTATATGTGCACGTCTGAAGCATTTTTATGTGTAGTGTAAAAATATTTATATGCAATTTCATTTTAAGCAATTTTAACAGATATTTCATATACAAAGGGTTACCCAGAATTGGCATTAATCAATTAATTTATCAATTTATTACTATGGTAAATAATTAACTAATGATTGTTTAATTAAGAGTATATAAACAGAATATTGCTATTAACATGAGATTCTGATGAAGTCTCACGATAAGAGATGAAAGCGCGCTCAATCTGTTTTGTGTGTGTTGTAATAAAAGACTTTTGGATTACTATTACCACTATCGTTCAGTTCGTTCAGATTTCTATTTCAATTTGTATCATTGTTGGTGGAGGACAGCCTTTATTGTACCCAACAGTGGAGGATTTTTTCTCGTTGTGTATTTGGGATTGGTACTGGATTCACCAGTACCTTGTATTTTGTGTGATTTCACATACTTTCACAATTAGTCAAAATAAACATTGACATGTGAGCCTGACATTTCAAAAGTCTGAAAATCAAAGTTGCAGAAGCATACACTATTTTCCAGTACCCATCAGTAATCTTCTCATCCTTATCAGAAAGACTGGGATATAAATTAATTTACTGTTTAGCAGCACTAGGAATAACTAAAACTATATCTGCTGGGTCAGGTTTAGGAAGAATGCATAAAAACTTAAAAAGACTAAGGAAGTTTATGCATTTTATTTGCCTACATGTCAGCAGGCTGGCTATCAGGAAAAACGCAGGCAGAGACATATACATACTCTGAAATTGACAGAACTAAAGGAAATAGTGAGGGTTCTGTAACAGCTTCTAAAATTTTCTGAGAGGCTGAGAAACCTCTAAGCACTCCAACTGAAAACACTGGCACATTCTGGAAATAGTATAAAATAGAGAAAGAGGAACCTGAAAAGGAGAATCAGAAACTGAGCTCACCACTGAGTCTGAATCAGAAAATTGAGGAGAAAAACCTATATCTGTCCAATCATCTTCCTGTCCATAGTGACAATCTTGAATCCTTCTTTCTTTCTTTTACCAGAAAGCAATAAGTATGAAGGATCAAAAGCCTGAATGAAACTCTGTGCCAGGCCCAGTGAACTACTTCTGTCTAAGGAAATTTGAGGAGTAGATACATGTTTCTTTTTTCTGTTCCTTTTTGACAGAAAAAAATTGTTATAAATGGCAGCAGTAGCTTCCCCAGGGACAGGCACAACATTCCGGCAAAACAGGTAAGCCTTTCTTGTTCTCTCTCCCAAGATGTGCAAGATTGGCTCTCCCTTGCCCAATGAGGGTACCTCAACAGCCACAGAGGATGTGGCTAAAACGTGGTCCATACTGGCTATAGATGTTATACAAGAGGGATCTGGGATAAAAATCAAAGGTCTCAGGTACAACAAAAAGGCACAGCAAAGTTGCCCACCTGCAGATGAGACAAACTGCTAGCCTGCTGTGATGGCAAAGGCTGTTTGCTTAACTTTTTCTTTTTGTGGCTGGAAGAAGGACCAAATTTGGGGGCCAACTCTTTGTTCGATACCCAAGCTGAAAATAATGCCTCTTTCCCGGAAAAACAAGCAATAAAATCCAGAGAAAATTTTAAGTCCTTTAAAAGTCACTTTTTTCATGTAAAAACAAAGTAAAAAGCACTTCAGAATACTTATTAGTCAAATAAAAGTAAAATAAGCACAATTTCTCAACAGAAAAAAATGTTTTAAATACTTTAACTTTTAAACTGACAAGAAAAAAGGGCGCTGTTGTTTAAAAGTATAATACAGTGTCGTAATAGTCCATTAAAAAACAAACTCATAGCTTTAAAAAACTTTCCTGAGGAGGAAAGTAGCAATAATCAACAAAAATAACTGAGCAAAAAATATATATGGTAGCAGAATAAGGGTTGGTAAGACAAAAATAAGAATTAAATAAATGAAGAAATACTAAACCAACAGGCTAAAATCAAGGAACTTTAATAGATGTATCCAAAAGAGTAGTAAGCACTTTCACGGTGACCACACCGCTTCATCAGACATTAGCTAAGAAATACAAGTATTTTATACAAAGTGTAACCAATAAAAAGCCCTTGATTATGATGTCATCAAAAAGTTGCCAAATTTTTAAAAGAACATGTACTGCAGAAAACACATTCATATATCATGAATAAAAACAGCTATAAAAATGTATGCAAGCATATTGCACTTATATATATATATATATATATATATATATATATATATATATACATAAAACATATTATTTATGTCTAAGTCTACGTCCTTTCAGGAAGGGTTTCAGTGAAAAAAAAAAACATTTAGGCCAGGTGGTTTCTCTACGTTCAACAATAAAATCCACTTCTGTTCTATAGTTTCAGTGTGGTTTTTAAAATTACCTCCTCTTAAATTAGTGTCTAAAACTTGCAATACAAAGAACTTAAATGAGTGTGTGGTACTATGGCTCATAATATGTGCTGCCAAGGCATTACTATCTTTTTTATTCTTTATGTCTCTCTGATGTTCAAGGATCCTATCCTTAAAGGGTCTATTTGTCTTGCCAACATAAAATGCATGACATAGTTGACAGAAAGAAAAATATACAATTTGCAGTCAGCATAAAAATCAACATTAACTGTGAATCTTAAAGCTGGGTGTGTGTATGACAGACAGGTAAAAAGAAATTCACAGGCTGAACAACTTCTGCAAGGAAATGTGCCAATCCTTTCAGATAACGGGGTCCCTTTTTCTACCATATTGGACTTATAACAAAGATGCTGCTTGAGGGATTTGTTGTTTCTGAAAGAAAAATGTGGAATACTTCCTATCTTGTCTTTTACCTCAGGCACACTGTTCTGTATCTTCCAGTTATTCTTTATAATGTCACAATATTGACATATCACTAGAATATTATAGAGGCACTCTAAAAATATTGCTGGTAGAGTCCTGTTGCCGTCCTACTGCATGTGTGCTTGTAGTTGATTTAAAATAAGGCCTGCATCTATCTAATCTCTGCTTCCAAGCTTCAGAGATGCAGGTATCTATGTCTATTTCTTGATAGCCCCTTTCTAAAAAATCATTTTTAAAAGATTCAAGAGCTTTGAGTGCAACTATATCATCATTATGAAGCCCAAGTACTCTATGTACCTGTCATTTAAGCATATTTCTCATTATATGCCTTTGATGCATACTATTATTGTCTAAAAGTGCATTCCTGCATGTAGGTTTTCTATATAAGCTGGCATGGACAGAATCAAAGTCTGCTTTGTCTATTTTGACATCTAGAAATTCTAAATGTTCAAAAGAGTGTACACATATACATTTCAGAAAGGAGGTGATACTGTGCATGATTTTAAAAAACACACTGAAACTATAGAACAGAAGTGGATTTTATTGTTGAATGCAGAGAAACCACCTGGTCTAAATGGGTTTTTTTCATTGAAACCCTTCCTGAAAGCATGTAGACTTAGACATAAATAATATGTTTTATTTTTATATATATTTTTATTAGTGCTATATGCTTGCATACATTTTTAGAGCTGTTTATATTCATGGTATATGAATGTGTTTTCTGGAGTACGTGTTCTTTTAAAAATTTTGCAACTTTTTGATGACATCATAATTATGGGCTTTTTATTGGTCACACTTTGTATAAAAGACTTGTATTTCTTATTTAATGTTTTCTGATGAAGCGGTGTGGTCACCGTGAAAGCACTTACCACTCTTTTGGATACTTCTATTAAAGTTCCTGGATTTTAGCCTGTTGGTTTGGTATTTTTTCATTTATTTTATTCTTATGTTTGTCTTACCAATCTTTATCCTGCTACCATATATATCTTTTGCTTTGCTACTTTGTTATTTGGAGCAGAAACATGGCTGAATCTACTAATGTTGAGTTAATTAATGACATTGAAAATGCTGCAGATATGGGATATGATCGTCTTACACGAATATTGAATATTGCTAATAATCCGCTATTGGATGATACTTTTATTTCACAACCATCTCTAGACTTCAACACAAATGACCAGACTCTGGAGTTTACAAAAAATTACAGATACCCAGAAAACAAATTATACAAATACAAACGCCTACAGTGGCAGCAACTGCATCTGAAGGCTTCTTTGAAACACCAGGTTATTCCAAGAGGTCTTCAGATTCTTAACATGCCCATCTATGGGGATACTTATCCAAAGCTCCTTAGAAGAGGGCAGCAGTTAAGTCTAAAGTTTAGTACTGAGTACATCAATCTTTTACTAGACTTTTTTCTACCAATGGAGAAAGATCTGTCTGCTGACATTTTAGAAATGGAGAAGCATATCACCAGTAAGTTCTCCCTAAATATTATAGCTGACAGACTAGATAAACTGCATGACACCATTGTTTTATATGAAAACTGTCTTCAATCTGTAAAAATTAAGAAAATTCAGAGAGATGTTCATGATTTTCAAAATAATGCAGTATTTTCCTTGGCCGTGAGAACAACCGAAGCCAGTGGTAGCTTCTGCTGCCACTCATATCCTGGGAGCCAATAAAAGATGACCTGGCTAATGCAGCTGCTTCCACTTCCTATGAACAAGTAAATGCCCCTGTAGAT
Source organism: Protopterus annectens (assembly GCF_019279795.1). NCBI lineage: Eukaryota > Metazoa > Chordata > Ceratodontiformes > Protopteridae > Protopterus > Protopterus annectens. The sequence goes on along the minus strand of NC_056731.1, from coordinate 1,291,997,255 downwards.
GCATCACAGGAATGGAATGATGTTTCTGCTTTTAAACAGAGCACGAAAACTTTTTCCAGCATCCTACAACAGTATAATACAATATTGGATGCATCTAGTGCTTCTACGAGTAATACTGTTCAAATGGAAACATGCTGTCTTGTTTCACCATATCAGGAAGAAGTGAATGGCACAAAACAGAAGAGGGATTTTTTAGGCAACAAAATGCCAACAGCTTTTTCTTTATCAAACCCTCTACCCATCAGAAACAGGTTGAGGAGTATGGGTCGGAAAGGGAGGTTACAGTGACAGCAGAGCATCGAAAGGAAACAAGAAGTAGTGAAGAAATGGAGATTTTAAATGCAGGTTTGGTGCATAATATCTCTTCATTAGAACTTACACAAACACAGGTTGAACTGTTAAATAAGGGTCTGTCATTTGTACCATCCAAACGTGCAGACCAAGCTGAACTGTTAAAGATTTAAGGTTACTAGGTAGGTCTTTAACTTTAAAAACTTTATACTCTGATGGTAACAATGATATTTTTGAATCTTAAGAAACCTAGCATTTTTATACCTCTACCTCACCCTACTATACAAATGTTTATTGATATGTGTGAAACTGAGTTTAGGGACTTGTTTCAACATGGCACTAGGGTTAACTTTTCTAATATGTCTTCAGAAGACTATATAGCCTTACAAGAACTTAAGAACACACGTGCCTTGAAAATTAAACCAGCCAACAAAGGTGGTGACATTGTAGTTTTGGACAGAGAAATGTATCTGAATCAAATGAAAGTACTTCTATATGATACCAATACTTATAAATGTATTCCTAAGCATGTAGTACATGGGATAACTGAGAAGGTTTCTTTTATGATATTTGATTTACTGATGACTGGTTTGATTAATGAAGACCTTTTAAAGTTCTTGAATGTTGATCATCCTTTAACCTCCGCAGTTTATGGCCTCCCCAAAATTCACAAATATTGTGTTATTCCACTTATAAGGCCAACAGTGTCAGGAGCTGGATGGTGCACTGAACCATTATCTATTTATATAGAGAAGACATTACACCCTCTATTAGAACTGTGTGACAGTGTTTTGAAGAATATGAAAACTTTCCTTGAGAGGTTGTATGATAGAATCTCAACCATCAGTGTTAACTATATGTTTGTTGCGCTTGACATAGAGAAATAGAGTCATTATTTACGGTCATCCCCAATGATTGGGGCATAAATAATTTAAGGGAATTCTTACATGGTAAGGAAGGCTTTTCTGATGACAACATAAAACTTATATGTTCCCTATTGGAGTCTGTGTTAGAAAATAATATTGTTCTATTTGAACAGGAATTTTTTTCTGCAAAAGGTTGGCATGGCCATGGGCACTGCATGCGCCAATAGCTACGCTAACCTAGTTTTGGTGCAATGGGAACAACATCATTTATTGTCAAACAGTAATGTATTTGCAGAGCACCTTCTTTGGTATGTCCGTTTTGTTAATGATATTTTTATGTTATGGGGTGGCACAGTTGATGATTTGAACAATTTCATGAGGTACATGCACAGTACCACCTACTTTCTGAAATTTACATGTGTGCACTCTTTTGAACATTTAGAATTTCTAGATGTCAAAATAGACAAAGCATACTTTGATTCTGTTTATTCCAGCTTACATAGAAAACCTACATGCAGGAATGCACTTTTACAAAATAATAGTATGCATCCAAGGCATATAACGAGAAATATGCTTAAAGGACAGGTATATAGAATACTTAGGCTTCATAATGATGATACAGTTGCACGCAAAGCTCTTGAATCTTTGAAAAATGTTTTTTTTTTTTTTAGAAAGGGGCTATCAAGAAATAGAAATAGATACCTGCATCTCTGAAGCTTGGAAGCAGAGATTAGATAGATGCAGGCCTTATTTTAAATCAACTACAAGCACACAAGTAGGATGGCAACAGGACTCTACTAGTAATATTTTTGGAGTGCCTCTACAATATTCTAGTGATATAAGTCAATATTGTGACATTGTAAAGAATAACTGGACGATACAGAACAGTGTACCTGAGTTAAAAGACAAGACAGGAAGTACTCCACATTTTTCTTTCAGAAACAACAAATCCCTCAAGCAACATCTTTGTTATAAGTCCAATATGCTAGAGAAAGGGAACCCATTATCTGACAGGATTGGTACATTTTGTTGCAGAAGTTGTTCAGCCTGTAAAGTTATTTTTACCTGTCTGTCATACACACACCCAGTTTTAAGATTCACAATTAATGTTGATTTTTATCCTGCCTGCAAATTGTATATTTTTCTTTCTGTCAACTATGTCATGCATTTTATGTTGGCAAGACAAACAGACCCTTTAAGGATAGGATCCTTGAACATCAGAGAGACATAAAGAATAAAAAAGATACTAATGCCTTGGCAGCACATATTATGAGCCATAGTACCACACACTCATTAAGTTCTTTGTATTGCAAGTTTTAGACACTAATTTAAGAGGAGGTGATTTTAAAAACCACACTGAAACTATAGAACAGAAGTGGATTTTATTGTTGAATGCAGAGAAACCACCTCGTCTAAATGTGTTTTTTTCACTGAAACCCTTCCTGAAAGGATGTAAACTTAGACATAAATAATATGCTTTATTTTTATATATATTTTTATAAGTGCAATATGCTTGCATACATTTTTATAGCTGTTTTTATTCATGATATATGAATGTGTTTTCTGCAGTACACATTCTTTTAAAAATTTGGCAACTTTTTGATGACATGGTCGCACTTTGTATAAAAGACTTGAATTTCTTAGTTAATGTTGTCTGATGAAGCGGTGTGGTCACTGTGAAAGCGCTTACCACTCTTTTGGATACATCCATTAAAGTTCCTAGATTGTAACCTGTTGGTTTGTTATTTCTTCATTTAATTTAACAAAAATAACTGAATGGAAGTTTTTTTTCCTCCAAAGGGAACTTATCTGCCCAGTAAAGGAACAGCACAAGCTGCTGAAAGCTTCAGAGGAGTGTATTGTTTTGCAGCAGTAAAGCTCTGAAGGGCTTGGCACTCAGACTTGTCTTTTAGACAGCTCAGCTCAAGCTCCTTGACAGTTTGGGTATGTGGAAGGTGCCCTGAAGCTTTAAAAGCTGGCCAGCTGTAATATTCTTGGAAGGACATAACCCATATAGTTAAGGCTACTGCAGCAGTACATAAGAAACATCTCTACTATGATGACTACTTTCCGCTAGTTCCATCTGAAGCTGTACTGATACCTCATAAGATGATTGGTCAATCCCTGATGGTGTCAGATATCTGTGTAGCTCTGAATGGAGTGAATGGAAACAATGTGAAGGTTTAATTTACAAAACATTTGAAAAGCAACACAGAAATATTTACTTATTTATTTACATTTGTTGACCTGGCTAGTCTAACTGGATACATGTCCATTTTCAGTAGATGCCCGGGGCGAAAAGCTCCAAGCATAGACAGAAAAACATTATTATACAATATTAATATAAAAAAGTTATTATCAAGTACAGATAATAACAGTATTGGAATATTTGAGAAAGAAAAGAAAAAAATATTCCCTTCTGAAAGAGTAATACATTTTAAAAAAGTTATAACAAGTTTTTTTTTTTTTTTTTTTTTATATTATATCGTTCAAGTCCCACAGTATCAGCAAGCAAACACTATTATAATGCGATTGCTGCAAGTGATTGCATTGAGTGTGGCACTGCATTCACAAGTATAGTAGGTGATCAAAAGATCCTTTAATAAAAAGGTAAACAATTGTGTTTTTTTTTTTTTATGTAAACTGTTACTTTTGATTGCATGCAATTAAAAATACACAAACACAAATCTTGACTGTGCATCTTTAGCTGCTCAACCACCGGAACTGGTGGTGTGAGAGGAAAGCTTTCTTCATAAACCTCATGCTGTAAGTGCAATTAAGAGGGTGCTTATGTGGCACTGGAGGCATGAATGGGTTAATAATGCCTGATCTGAGATAGTGCATCCAGTTTTTGAAGACACATTTCAGAACCTACAGAAAGAGAAAGAGAAAGGCAAAAGTCAAGGGCCTCTGGCTGACCAAATTTACAGACAGTTGCAAGCTAGATGTGGTCATTTAAACATCTAAAAACACAAAAACTCAATGCAAAAAAAAAAGGAAAATAGTGTTGTAAAGTTGGCTGCACCCCAAAATTACACATTGATAACACACCTCTAAAAGTAGATCCAATAAGCAGGTATGTAGGTATGAGAGCTAACAATAACCTGAACTTTGACCACCATATGTCTACTGTAAAGGATAATTTGTCTATGTTGCACAACCTATAAGTAGGGGTATGTTATCCAGTTTCAAGGAAGTCACTGGTTTGCTGTACTTGTCCCTCATCAAACCAGTCATCAAGTCCAATGCACTTTTCAGCATGTATCTGACCAGGGACTTGCAACAGGCTTGAGACATGAGAAAACAGAGAGTTTCCTCACAAAAAATACAGTGTGTAAACCTATCCTATCTAGAGAGTCTTAAAGCCATGTCCCTCTTCTTGTGTGTTTATAGAATGCTGTGCTGCTATCTATGCCGAGCACAAAAGGCATCATCTGTTCCCACATTGATACATTTGTTGCACATCTGCAAAATAAATATCATTAGAAATACCTGTTCTGAAGACCTAAATCTCATCTGTGACAAAATAGGACATGTTGGCTGACACGTATGTTTCTCAAAGATTATCCCTTTTCTAAAACAGGTTTTCCAGCCATATGAATTAAAGATCATCCCTTATGATATTGAAATGTAACCAATGAATAGGAAATTGAGCATTTACACCTGTTTTGGCACCTATGTCATTGATGGATAGGGGAAGTCTGTGATTGCTTGCTGTATATAAGCCTGTATCATAACCATATAATTCCTTGGTGTATTGACACGTCAACAATATTTTGGCAAATTAGGGTTAAAATAACTTGTTCGCCAATAGTCTAGAAACTACCATTGAACCTATGATAAGGTGAGGGAACAGACTGTGATCTTTTGAAGGTTAAACATGAGGAGAGAGTCTTTACTGTATGCTATATAGTGATAAGCTAACATCAGAGAAATTAAAATATGACCTTGATAAAAACATAGCAGGCATAAAAAGAAGACTAGCATACAGGACAAAAATATTTTTACTATAGCCATAGCTAAGAATTCAAGATTATCATACATAAAAAGAGGAAGAATCATAAGGGTTGTAAATAAGTGCTTTATTTCTTGTAATTTGAATGCTGGATGTTTGGATGAAGGTGTACACATGCAGGCACAAATATAAAATAGACTAATAAAAGAAACAGCTGTAGGCCGGTGTTATCCACCTTTTGCAAATTTATTAATTTTGCTGAGAAAAGATAAAATACAAGCCATGTAGTATTAAAAACCACAATAATAGCAACAAATATCGTAACTTCATTCTAGATTAAGATTTCAGGCACTTCCCACACTCAGTGCACTTTCAGTGAAACCGACTGCTGTTGTTGAGGATGAAGTATATTACACACTGCACTCGTGCACAGTGCTCTTGTGCACTTGTTTCCAGTCAACAGCTGCACACTTACATTGTCATAGCACACTTAACTCCTTTAACTGTTACTTCAGATTATGAAAAGACAAACAACCAAGAGTTAAAAATCTTTTTATGTATATCATTTTATGTATATGTTATGCTTTTCTTAATACCTGATCTTGGAATGTGGGTTGCAAATAGTTAGTTAGTGTTTTCCTTAACAAGGATTTAGTTTGATCTAATCAGAAAGTCTACTCTTCAAATTTTCCCTTAGAACTAGCTGGTTTCTCAGTAGTAGCACTAAAATCTGAACCCCTGTGACTAGCACTTGCTCTAGAATCTGCTGGAAAGCACTAGAAAGCCTTAAACTGATACAAGCACTCAACTCTCCTTGTTAATAAGGAGAAATTAATCATAAGCACTAAACTGCCTATAATTGCAAAGTACCTTGCAAAGGTGAGGGAAAACAGCTCTTATACTTTGCAAAAAAAACACCTAAACAGGCATGTCCAAGGATTAGCTACTGGTGATGTCTCCTGTCTACCTGGTGAATCTCTGCATACTGGGGCAATGCAGCAGCTACCTCATGTACACAGACAACCCTCTCCTCCTACCACCCAACACTACAGCCTGTGAGAGATGAAGTTACATAGCCAAACTGGAAGCAAAGCTCTCTCCAGCCAAGATTGTGCTAGACAGTCAACACCTGCACTATACCTCAAGCAACACATAGCCCTTCAAAACCCACACCATCAACACCCACACATAGCAATACTAAACCTACATATGTGGAGGCCCTTAACATTAACCTGCCCAAGCAACAAGGACCTCCGAAGCTGAAACACAAAGAAACACCAGTCACAACCAAAGTGACATATAGCTCACAACACCAGTGTGCCACACAACAACAGCCCCTAAGGCAAGACAACATACCCAACACTTTAATCATAGGTGACTCTATATTTGGGCACACTGATGTCCTACTCACAAGGCTGAGCAAGGAGAAAATTACAGTCAGCTGCCTGTCGTGTGCCAGGATCCACCACATAACACATGCACTCAGGTCACTCCACAACAAGTACAAAAACGACTCTGTCATTGTCCATGTTGGAGTGAATGACTTGAGAGGTACCTCCCTGGACTACATGAAAAGAGACATGGAAGAGCTCTCAGATCATGTGGCCCAGGCAGGTATGACCCTAGCCCTGAGTAGCATTCTGCCTTCGCCCAGAATAATACCACACTAGAAGGACAAAATGATTTACTTCAACAATTGGCTAAGCTTCTGGTGTTATTCAAAGGGGATCCAGTATCTGTCTGCCTGAGAAAACATGATCGACAAACCACGATGCTTTGCAAGAGATGGTCTGCACTTGTCATCCCTGGGATTCAGGTTACTGGCTAAAGCTCTTGTCCCCCCCCCCCCCCACAGTGCCTTTTCTAGGCAAGGTTCAAAGGGCAAAACCACCACCATAACAGATACAAGCATGCAAAATCTGAAGGTAATGCTACTCAATGCTAGAAGTCTAAACCTCAAAATACACTCTCTCGTGGCACTCCTAAAAATGGAGAACATCGATATCTGTGCAGTAACTGAGACCTGGTTCAAGACTCCAGAGAGCACCCCTGCAATACCAAGCTACAACTCTTACCATTCTTTTCAGCCACCAAACCAAGACCGAAACACTAAAGGTGGAGGAGTGTCCATATTCACCAAGGATATTCACACCTCCAGGCTAGTGGCCCAACACAATGCATTTGAAATTCTCCAGGTGCAACTAACACTAGGTAAGACTGCAATCCAAATTGTAGCTTGCTACAGATCCCCCACCATGCCCCAAGATTCACACTACACCTTTCTAAATGTACTGGAAAAGATTAAGATGCAATCAAACACCCTAATACTGGGTGATTTCAACTACCCTGCCATTAACTGGGAAAACTACTTGGGTACCAACACCTTTTCCCAACGGTTCTTGGAATTCATAAATTCCAATGTCATGGATCAACTAATCCATTGTCCCACCAGGGGTTCCAATATCCTAGACCTGGTCATTACCAACATGGAAGATAGATGCTCCACACCAGTGGTGACCCCCTCATTGGTCAGGTCTGACCATAAGCAAATCACCCCTGACATCCACATCCTACCCCCACCCCCAGCAAGGAAACCTCAGTAAAAAACTTCTTCAAAGCAAACTTCATGCTTCTTAAGTCAGAAGTGACAAACTTCATTGCACTCATGCAGGCGGGAGCTGAATGTTCGACTGCTGAATCCTACACTAAGGCACTGTATGAGCACATCCACTCATGCATGAATCATGCCATCCCAAATAGAACCAAGGTGCTCTCCTCCAAAAAAAGGAAGCAAATCTAGTGGTCCCCTGCCATAAGCAAACTATACAACAGAAGGAAGAAACTGTTGCAGAAAAGAGGAAAATCCCAGGGTGCAAAAAACTCCCTTACCAGCCTCAGTAAAAAGCTGAGATCCCTCATAAAATCCTCCAAAGCTAGTTACGAAAATAAAATTGCCAAAGATTCCAAAGACAACCACAAGGCATTCTATAGTTATGTCAAGAATCTAAATGGCAATGCTCAGATCTGCTCTGAGCTACAACAGAATGGCATTAAATATACTGATCCCAAGGATATTGCCAATATCCTGGCAGATCGATTTAGTGCCAACTTCACCCCCTCTCACCTCCTAAAGGGCCCATCTCAATACCAAAAGATTGCCAAATTCCAGTAATCACGGCCACACAGGTAGAAACCGCACTCTCCAAAACTAAGAATACAGCATCCATGGGACCAGATAACATCCTGGGCTGTGAACTACATGAACTACAAAATGAACTGGCACCTCACCTAAGTGTCATGTTTAATCATAGCCTCACCTCAGGCTTCATGCCCACTGAGTGGCGCACAACTACAGTTATCCCACTCCACAAGGGGGGATCCACCTTGGATCCTGGGAACTACCGTCCCATCAGTCTGATGAACCTGATCTGCAAGGGCATGGAATGCATTATCATGGAACTTATAAACAAAGACATTGGCAACCTTCAAACACTGGACCCCACCCAGTTTGGGTTCATGAAGGGCCGATCTTATCTCTTGAACCTGATTGACTTCTTCAAATCAGTCTTCAGAGCTGTGAATGATGGTAATGCGGTCCACACAGCCTATCTGGACCTCAACAAGGCCTTTGACACCATCCCCCCACTCTGGAATCATAGATAAATTTACTAAGCTGGGCATAAATCCCTATGTCACTCGATGGGTTGCCAACTGCCTTACTGACAGAACCCAGACTGTAAAAGTAGCTACTCCAAATCCAGCTCCAGACAAGTGACAAGTGGAGTACCTCAGGGTTCAGTCCTGGAACCGCTCTTGTTTGGCATCTACTTCTCTGAAGTACAGGCCAACACTAAGGGGCTCTGGCTAACAAAGTTCGCAGATGACTGCAAACTGGGAGCCATTATTAAATCCCCCAAATGATGTGGATATTCTACAAAAGGCCCTTACAGAAGCGGATGTTTGGTGCCAGAGCCATGGGCTCAAGCTTAATGCCAAGAAATGTATAGTTATCACCTTTGGGAAAAACCATGTACCCATGAATTACCACAAAGGTGGCAGTACACTAAACACAGAAAGTGTGATGAGAGACTTAGGGACATAGGTGGACAGTGGTCTCACCTTTGATAATCACAATGCCACAACAGTCAGGAAATCCTTCTATGTGGCACACCCCATCACTAAGGGCTTTTCATTTGAAAAAAGGAGGTAATTTTCCCACTGTACTGATCCCTCATTAGACTCATTATAGAGTACAATGCCCCGTTTGGTATGTACCTCACAAGACATCTGCAACAGCTGGAAAGGCCACAGAAATACCTCACTAAAAGAATCACAGGCCTAAAGCAAATGCCCTTTGCTGACCATCTAAAAATCTCCAGCTATACTCTGTGGCATATCGTCTACTCTGGCATAGACTGCCCATACATGTCAAGCAGAGCGGCTCCTTGGCCTTCTTCAAAAGGAACCTTGACGATTGGATGGGAGATAGGAAATTCACCCCAGGGAATCACATAGACAGGGATCCAGGGAAATAAATATTGTGGGAAGAAATATCCAGGGAATTGTTTGACTAGGCTTGCATAGGCCCTATGGCCGATAGCCTTGTACCAACCTATGAATCTGTAGTACTGTGTGTGGGGCACTGGGTGGGTACTTGCTGTTCTAAAATGCAATTTTACAGCCCTATTTATATTGTTTGCCACGAAAAGTCTGGTCTAAAATTTGACAATACATATATTTTCCACACCTACTTCTAAGTATACAAAAGCTGATATGGTTAGCATTTTTAAAATATTTCTGAGTTTTTGTTACTGAGGAGTGCTTGTCTGTGATGAATAAAGGCTCATGGCTTTGGAACACTCCCTAGGTTTCATGATTTTTGGAAATTATTGTGACTGAGCTCATCAATGAAATTTTAAGGCCACTAGTTTCTCTGTTTTTGTTTTTACATTAACATTCATGGTGGTGAGGTTGGAACTTGACAGATTCCTGTGCTTGCTCATTTTTTAAAGATGAAAAGAGTGATTCAATCACAAATCATTTACTATCTACACCATTAATGTAAACTATAAAACATTGGTAGATTAGATAGGCTAACTTGCCCTTTCCCAGATGCAGATATCTACATGTCAATTCATGAAGATTGTATAACAATGGGAGGAACTATGTGAATATCAGAGCTCACTTTTTGTGGTATTACAAGTTTGCTTTCATAGCTTTTTATATTAAAGGCATGTTGGTTAAAAAGGGCGCATTTCATGACACATTTGCCTGATAGGACAAATTCACATTAGACTATAAGTTGCAGAGCGACAAGACTACAGACCTCACAACTTTCAAATATAGGCAAGAAGGCACCTGAAAGAGACAAGGAATGGCTGAAAATCATGTACATTCTGCATTAGTCTGATAGGACACAGATGAGAGGAATAATGAGGTATTGGTGCAATACCTGCTCTTACACTATTTACGTTATTGCCGCTTGCAGTGATAGACCAGATATTTTTGGAAATGTTTTTATCTTTGTGATTTGCATTGGCAGTTGAAATAAGAAGAATGGCACTGTGAGAAAAGTGGTACTAATGTTTGCATACAGCTGGCAGTGAGTGACCAGATATTTTGTGCAATATTTCTGGCTTGTTTATTTGTGAGATACTGATTCGTCCTGTACTTTTACTTTTAGAGTCATAGGTATTATTAAAACTGTTAGAAGTGGTGACTTAAATAATAGACTTGAGATCAAAGAATATAAGTGGATATTACAATTACAAGCTGATTGCCCACCAGGTATAAACCAAGCTGTTAGACTCAAACCAGTGCTTAGGTTTAAACACTCATGTTTGAAATAGTTCTTTGTTAGAACTCCAGTAGGGATTCTGTTGTTATGTTTTTTTTTTGTTTGTTTTTCTTTTTTGTTTTTTTTTTTTTTTAACAAAATTGTGTATTGTTTTAATTGATTGATAGATGAGGAACTTTTATTGGCTGTGTGATTTAAGTTATAGTATTTAAATGCATTGACGTTGTTTTATTGTCATTAGCACTATGGAAGGGTTTGTAAAGCCCAAAAGCTTTGTCATTTTTATATTAAAGTGTCATTATTAGTACGTTGCTGAGTTTGTTTTTATTGCTGCTTTTTGATTTGGGTGGGCAGTGGTGATGATGGGAATGGTGTAGCGAGATACGTGCTATTATTGTTTTACACTAATGCTGACAGTGATCAACCAGATATTTGGGGCAATGGTTTTATATCTTTTTGGTTTATGAGGGCAGTGAGGATGAGGGTAATATTGTAGTGAGATAAGTGCTGTCACTGTTTTTACAATAATGCTGGCAGTAATCAACCAGCTAGTTTGAAGAATATCTTTTTTGGCTTTGTGATTTGTGTGGAACAGCTTGGATTGGAATATTTTAATGCATGGCAACTTGTTTGCATGGGCTGTAAAAGTAAAATAATATTACAGAGCCATCAGCTATTGTGACTACAACTGCCGGAAAAAGGTTAGGGTTGGTTGGTTATAAGTAACTGACCTTCACTTTAAACCATCACTATCTAGCCTTGAAGGCCAGGTGTGTTTTTTTTTTGAGAAGTAAGATGGACTAGAGGTCACTATACCTTCTGTTGGGCTGGGAACAGTGGGGTCATTATTTCTTTAACTTTCCTCACAGATTTTAGAGGGGTTTACTGAGGGTCACTATAGTTTGTATAGGATCACTGTACTGTCTCTTGAAATAACAAGTTGGAAACATTATTGCAATCATTATTTTTTTCATTTTCCTCACAATCAAACATCTTATGCATACACAGGTGACAATCTTTTGGAGGAAAGTAAATTTGCATGTTGTTTTATATGTCTGAAAGCAAATATGTTGCATTCTATTTGCTTTTGAAGCTTTGTCCCAGTATGCCATTAAAAGATTACACAGAAGGTGTCTGTCATTTTGGGAAAGGGCTGAAGTGGCACACAGTATATAAATATGACAGCAGCTTGACATATGAGTATGCACATTTGTGCCTTAATTTTAATCCAGATTTAATACAAAAGGCTTATACATAGAAAGTGACTATATATTGAGGTGGGGGTAGGGGAGCAGGCAGTCTGCCTAGATATGATATACGAATCCTCACAAACGGTTGCCTTCCCACTTTATTGTGAACCGGTGTTTGCTCAGCTTTGAGTGTGAAAACTTGGGCACGACTTACTCCTTCCCTGACAAAACAAAGTAAGACTAAACTTCTTTTCTGCATGCATATTTTTTGTTCAGGCCATCACTGGATGAAAAGGTTGGGGAAAAAAGCTCTAAAATGCACCTCACTGCATTTACAATTCCATAGCTTCTGGGTGCCTAGCTGCCTCCAGAGCCCCAGCTTAATTATAAGGTCAGTTAGGATGTGCTGAAAGGATGGAGGGAAGAGTAAGACTGGATTTCTTCCATTAATCATGATTTTCATTAAGACCATCTTTGTATAAAAAGGTTGTTTAAAACAACTCTAAAATGCATCTCAGAAACCTCATGGCTTCTGGGGAGTGAGTGACCCCCACTCCCTGGCTTAAAAATGTTATTTCCACTGCAGGTATTATCATATAGTCTTGGTCAGTTAGGATGTGTTACAAGGATGCAGAAAAAAAAACATTGAAGAGTAATATTGCAATTTTTTTCTTTGATCAAGGTTTTTGTTTAGGCAATTACTGGTCATAAAGTTTTTAAAAACCCCAAAAATATTCCTAAGAATATCTAGAAAACTCATGGTCTCCTTCCTGGCTTAATATAGTTATTTCCACTACAGTTATTCCAGTGGAGTCTTGCTTTGTTAGGATGTGGTAAAAGGATGCAGGAAAAAAGCATTGCTGAAAAATAAGGGTTAATTTCTTTCTTTGATCATGGTTTTAATTCTTGCAATAACTGGATGAAAAAATTGTTAAAAAAAAAAAAAAAACTAAAATGGACCTCAGAACGTCTGGAATCCCCAAGGCTTCTGAGTGCCTTGTGGCCACCATATCCCCACCTTAATACTGCTGTATCTTCCACAGTTATCATCAGAATTCAGTCTTGTTTATATAGAAAATGTTGAATGAATGAATGAATGAATGAATGAATGAATGAATGAATGAATGAATGTATGAGTGAACGAGTGAATGAACGAATGAATAACTACAGGAAAAAAAGAGTAAAACAAGTTGTGAGAAAAAGGAAGGCAACATTAGTAACAGAGTAAACTGTGAACTGAGACCTTCTTCCCATGACTCAGATCTTTTTTCACACACCCCCCAGTCCTTGTATAATAACTTCAGCTTTGCTGATGCTGCAGGTCCACTTGTAAACTCCAGATCTCCTATAATCCCATTCATGAAAAAGACTTCAGAATACTTAAACTCAGATTCACGTAGCTGTTTCACACTCTATTACAAACCAAGAGAAATTCAGTCCTTTATAGTAAAGTACTACAACCTCTGATTGAAAGGTATTGATTTTTTCCCATTAGCTTCCACTCAGTAGTGAATCACTAAGTTCATGATGTAGACTAAAACAACTTGAGGCAATAAAAGGAAGGTTGGTTGCAATCAACAAAAATCCAACTTGAATAGATACACTTCACACCTTAGTTGCAGCTTGATATCCAGTTCATAAAAATATTGAAAAGGAGGGCAGAGAAAGCATCCTTTACTGGAAACTTATATCAGCTTTAGATGTATTTTGCTTAAATCTAACAATACAGCTCTTATTCTTCAAATACATGGACTGAATGACATACATCTTTAGCCATGTGAACCTTTACTGTTGTCCCATGTCTCACAGCACATTCCATGGTATGTACTTATATGACTTTTTCCATGTCCATAAAACCCATGCAGACAGTACTAGTGGAGAACTACCAACACCATTCATTATTGGAACAAGGAAAGAGAGATTATTTGCTGCTTCATTACACGGACAGAATCTCCAATGCTCTTCCTGAATCAAAGGCTCAAAAAAGTCTCCTTTTCAGCATGTCCGTGTCTCCGCTATGGTTTGCTAAGTAATATTTGCAAGAACCTACATTCCAACAAGTACAAAGGGACATAGCTAAATAGCTTAAAAATGCTACAACTGCAAACTGTGAAACATGCTATTCAAGTAATTCGTCTGCTACAATTGTATTTCTTCGACATGCCATAGTCATTCATGTTGCAATTGCTGTTATGTAACTCAGTGCTAAGGAACATGCTCCTATCATTTGCCATATACAGATGCACAGGTATACATGGCATGGCATACCCGTGTTTTCCATGGCACATTTTTATGTGCTGGGAATGAGTAATTTTCACATCAGCATGATATATGTATATATATTCCATAGTGTAACACCACGTGCTTACACTACTAGAACGTCTAATCTGCATATAACCCAGCATGCATACGATATCCCTATGTGCTGTCATATATTCACCAACATGCCTAGTGTGTTATTCCTCACAGGTGGATTGGGCATGCCTAATGTGTTATTCCTCACAGGTGGATTGGGCAATGTTTTCAGACATTGCAGTTATATGTAAAGGTGTAATATCACGTCATTCAGATGAGTCAGTGACAATCATATACTAATACACACATACGCACACACACACACACACACACACACATATATATATTTATATATATATATATATATATATATACATATATATATATATATATACATATATATATATATATATATATATATATATATATGTATGTATGATACATATATATATATATATATATATATATATATATATATATATATATATATATGTATATGTACATACAACCTTTAGAGTTTATGGAATTCATGGAGCAACATGTACATTCCCTGTCACCACAGCTACCCCTCATGGCACATGTCTTGCATGATGTCTGTTCATTTCGGACAGTGATTTGCCATAGTGTGCAACCTGCTGCATGGCAGCAATTCTGATACACCATGCTGATGGTGTGTTATGTGAGTTATGTGGTACTGTTAGACATCACTTCTCCACTCACATCTCAGTGTTCCAGTACGCTACTTCCATCCAACTCAACCACAGTGAACCACCCTCCCATCAACACGGTGCCACAAGCACACATATACAACAGTTAATGTATGCAAGTATCTCTTGGTATTATGATTAACAATTGCACAGACTGCATGCAGAATATAACACAGATGTTCATCTTCACAGTAATTGCTATACATTTGTTAAATTCTTATACATGCCCCAACAGTGTATTTCATTAAAGACAACTTCATTCATTTCTGCTATGTAGCTGATCTGGCATGACACAGTTTGGATAAAGTTATTATATATTTGATACTCCTCATGTAAAGGCAATAGGAATTTATGTGCCTGGCATTTGTGTTGTAGTTAAATAGTTACATCTGGGTACACATCATGTGTTGATCTTTATACATGTGCACATATGGTTTGCCATAATTTTTGTTCTTGGTATAGATCACTAACACCTTGGGCTGGAATGACATCATGTTTGGATGTAATCGTATCGTGCAGCATGTCATACATGGTGGTCATTTATGCAATCTTTTGTGGTGCTTTCAGCATGCAAAACACAGAGTTAGTAGTGTCCTGAGACATAGTTTGTACCATTTAAATGCATCCACAGCAGATGTCAATGGGGTTTTGAATTTTGTCATGATGTTGTGCACTGCTTTCAACATGCAAAACACTCACTCAGTAGTGTCCTGAGACATGGTGTGTACCATTTAAATGCATCCACAACAGACATCAATGGGGTTCTCAATGTTATCATGAGCCAGAACTCCAGTGGATAACCACAAACACCTAATTATATATTTATGTATATGTACAAAAGTTTAGTATGGCTGCACCACACAGTAACAGAACACAGAGTAACATTTTCATATACAGATAGTCCTGCTAAGTAGTACTAGTCCTAATCCCCCAAGGGTTTTACCCTGTTGGAATATTTCCCTTATGGTACTTTCTTTCCAAATTAGCATCATGCATATTACCATGGTGTGTCACTATCAGCATAATTATATACTCATCACATTACCTGACAGTTGAACAATGTCCATTGCTTTTTCTTAAAGTGCATTTCATTCCAGTAGGATTTTATAATAGTTCTTCAGTGCAATCAATTGCATTGAGACCACAGGAAAAGATTGGCTATCGAAAAAACTATTCATTCCATGGTAGCCTGGTGCTCCTGTGATATTTGGAGATGGATGAGTTATTCACTTTGCTGCACATGATTGCTAGAGACTGTCCAAGTATATGACTAATGGCAATCTGGGAAAATCCTACAATATCTGCCATGTTCTCCTGGAATGCCCCAGAGGACAATATAGCAAGGTTCAGACAAACTTTAGTTTCTACTGGTTACACTGCAAACTGTTTAAGAACATGTAGTATGCACACATCCCATACATAGCCGGCACCAACTGTCTGTCTAGCCTGTTCTTTTCTATTATTTCCTGGTCAGATAGCTGGCTTAACTACAGCCTGGATTACCTCTGTGATGAATGTCTATGTATATTAGGACATATTTGCAGATTATCCTTAACATCAGCTGGAGTACCTCAGCCTGCTATAGTGCATTCATTGCATGCTCCTTTATTCTCAGTAATTCTGTGAAATCCAGAGTTAAATAATACAAATTCACAGCAAAATAATTTGTGGCAAGAAAATGTGGCCTACACTGTAAGATTGTCAAAAAGTAATGGTGAATGCCATCAAAATAGTTTGTTGATTTCTATTGTCATGAGGTAAACACATTCCCCAGGATTCATGAAGCTTGCGCCATGTGCAGGTGTAGCGTTGGCATTCCAACAACAAATATGGCCGGCAAGTGATCTAGGTATGAGCTGTTTCCATGTGCACTACCTGCGGATGCTAAGCCCGCACAGCTCCTGGCCCCTGTATGCTTATTACCCCAGTTGCAGCAGTGTAGCATGCAAATGAAGGTATTTAGCCATCCAGGAAGTGGTGCAGGCATAGTGTAAGCATTCAGAAATGTAAACCGTAAAAAAATGGTTTACATTTTTGAAAACATAAAATCGGAGCTATGACAGCCAGCCAAACTCATGTATTATATCATTAATATATGTTAATGACTAAATATATAGCCATTGGCATAAAAAAACATGCACAAAATATAAAAAGAACATTTAATTTAATTTTTTGCAATATCGCAAAGTTTAAGCGCAGGGCAGCGGCGCACAGACCAGATAGCAAGACAAATAGAAAAATATAGAATAAAACTGCAATGTAACACATGTCATGATTTCCCCTTAATAGTCATGGCAGGCATGTTACACCACACCATGGTGGAAGGGTTGCTAAGGGGCAGTGACAGTGTTATGTGCAGTAGCTAGGAATTAGTAGGCAATGCCATGCAAATGAGAGGAGTAATAGTGAATCACAGATTCCCCTCTGGTGTAAGGGTGCACTTTACAGAATAGCATTATAGCACCGAGGTGTGCCCTTGAGATAGAAATGACATCAAGAAGGGGTGTGTCGCCTTTGCTGTAAGCAGATTGGAGCATTGCTAATCCAGTCTCCCATAGCTAAGCAAAGCTGCAGGAAAGGGGTGTGTTGAAATGGCTGTAGCTTTGCTTAGCTGAGAGCACACAAGGTAACTGAGTATGCATGTGAACGGAGATTACAACGCACTTAAACTCGGCAAATGGGTTTGCACGGTGTGCACCAGAGCTGAAACAGGAAGGATATAGGAAAAGAATAAGGAAATGCTGCAGCAGGAAAATTGGAGTACAAATGACTAATTAAGACCTAGGAACCTACAGTGGGCCATTGACAATAGCTAACAAGGCTGTAAGCAGCTAACTGCAGAACAGGAAAGGAGAGAGGCTGTACTGCAAAGAAAACTGTAAAGTGTCACAGCAGAACAAAGCCGATTTGCATTATATCTGCTACAAGACACATTTTGCAACACATGACTGGGTAGGGAAAGTATAAAACAAGAAAGACAGCAGGTGGAGGCATGCCGATAATGGGAGGGGATCCTGGTATAAAAGGGAATTAAAGGGCAATAGATTCTTCAAGGCAGACAAGCACCCTCACTTGCAGTACTCACTGTAAAACCCATAATTAAGATACCCTGCAGCTGGAGTTGCTCATACACACCCAATGACATAAGCAGCATACATAGCACAATAGTATAAAGTGTGAAAGCACCTCACACACACTTGTGTATTCCAATACACTCTGCACCATTGGTATATACAGATGGGGAACTTTTAATATGTACATGTAAGGGGTTGCCATAGCTTTGATCCACCAGCATGTGTTGGAGACTGAAGGTAGTGTGGAGAAAGATGCTCACAATCACCCCAGGCAACAGAGGAAGAGAAGAGTGTTCAGACCCAGGGTAACCTACCAGGGGATACATGATCTGGAGATAGTAGAGCATTACAGGGTGGACAGGAACACCCTACAGCAACTTGTGGAGCTGTGCCGGCAACGCCTCAGAACCAGAACAGAGGGGAACTAGTCCCTATGGATACAAAGGTATGTGTAAGCCTGAGAATACTAGCTACAGATACCTTTCAAAGGCCAACTGGGGATATCATGGGGATTTCACAGGCATCCGCATCCAGGGTACTTCACCACTTCCTGGATGCCATGTTACCACATGCTAATGAGCACATATACTTCCCCCGAATGCAGGAGGAGTTGGCCAGCAATATGTGTCTCTTCCACCATGTGGCAGAATACCCAGAGGCACTGGGTGCAATAGTCTGCATGCACATACACATCAAGTCACCACTCGGTGAGCAGGGTAGGCGCTACATAAACAGCAAAGGATACCCCTCCATCAACTGCCAGGTCATGTGCAATGCCCAGGGTATTATCATGGATGTGTGTGCTGGCAGACCTGGAAGCTATCACGACTCCCACATCTGGCATGCCTCACAGCTGTATCAGGTATTTGCCAGGGGGGGCATCCCATATGGCCACCTGGTGGGGGATGCTGGTGATGCACTGGAACCGTGGGTGATGACTCCCATTAGAAATGCACATACATCCATGCAACACCACCATAATGAGGCACACGCACAAACCAGAATCATCATAGAGCATGTGTTTGGGATGCTTAAATCACGGCTCCGTTGCTTGGACATATCTGGTGAAGCCTTGCAGTACTCTCTAGGCACATGTGCCCACATCTTCATAGTATGTGCCATGCTACACAATATGATCCTGTAGAAACAGCTGCAGCAGGGACAGAATGGTGAAGGCTCTCACAGCCCACCACCATTGCCAAGGGCCCCACAGGCACAGAGGTACTCAGACAACGAACACCCTGAGCCAGCCCCGGTAGTCAGATAGAGGCGTGCCCAGTATGCCCATGCCTTGGCAAGGAGGGAACATATAGCACACACACTGACAGTGTAGGCACCTAGGGACTGACACTTTTCACCACCTGCACACACAGTAAAAATGGATGGCACACACACACAAGGCAGTCTACTGTGTGCATCCAACATAGGCAGCCCTCAACTATTGCACACACAACCGCTATTGGCACAAGGTAAGTCAACACGTGAACAGTAAATTAAGCTATCAGCATGTGCTGATACTGTATGTATAGATTCATAGGTTCATAGGCAGGTACTTAGCTAACTACCTGAGGGCATTCATAAGCCTAGCCAAAATGTGTCAGCTTTTGCCACCGCATTGATTAATTAACTGTCCCTCTGTGGAGCAGAGCCAATGGTGGGATCCCTGGGGTGTGTCTACTGTTCCTCATCCACTCTTCAAGGTTTCTCTTGAGGACTGTTAGTGAGGGGCTCTGTATAATGTAATTAGGGATGTAGTTTCAAAGCATGGGGATTTCCTGTGACAGGAATCTCTTCCTCTAGCATTTTCTAGTTATTGTTGTGGCAAGGTTTAGCTCACTACAGCGTGTGGCACACTGTGACATGGATTCCCATAGATGGAGCATATCCCTTAAGGCTGAGTTGGATACGGCTTTGTTGGCCAGCAGAAATCATCTCTGAGTAAATGAGATGCCACTGAGTAAAGCAGGAGTTTATTCAGTCTGGCTGCATAGGACATATGTTTGAGGCCAGTAATCCTCTTGCCGAGGTATGTTCGTGGACTTTCCAGCTGTCGGAAGTGTCTTCTGAGGTACATCCCAAATGGGTTATTATACTCAACAATGGGACTGATGAGTGATGAGTAAAGGGGTACTATAACCTCAGTATGTCTAGATGCAAACCCTTTAGTAATCAGATGGCCTACATAGAAGGATGTCCTAACTATTTTGGAGATATGATTGTCAAAGGAGAGATCACTATCTATCTTAGTCCCCAGATACTCTATTACCTCATCTGTATTGAAGTGGCTGCCACTTATGTGTTAATATGTGGGTGTTTAGTTTTTCCAAAATGGAATGACCATGCAGTTTGTGGCACTTAGCTGTAGTCCATGACTTTGACACCCTGTATCAGTCTCTGTGAGGCCCCTTTAAGGATGTCTGTGTCAGCTGGACTGTCAATTATGGCTCCCAGTTTGCAGTCATTGCCAAACATGGCCTGCCATAGTCCACCTGTGTTTGCCTGTACCTCTGAAAAGTA
Organism: Protopterus annectens; assembly: GCF_019279795.1. Classification (NCBI taxonomy): domain Eukaryota; kingdom Metazoa; phylum Chordata; order Ceratodontiformes; family Protopteridae; genus Protopterus; species Protopterus annectens. The sequence continues at coordinate 1,291,976,563 of NC_056731.1, read as the reverse complement.
TATGCCAAATAGTAGGGATCCCAGGACTGAGTCCTGTGGGACACCAGTTGTGAATGGTTAAGAGTTGGACCTGGAGGCTGCTAGTCTTACCATGTGAGTTCTGTGTGTAAGCCTGTTGGCAACTCATTCTGTGATGTATGGGTTTATGTACAGGAGGTTATCAATAATACCCGAGTGGGGAATGGTGTCAAAATCCTTGGTGAGGTCCAGGTGGTATGTGTGAACCATCTCTCCCCTCATCTAATGTCTTGGTGACTGCCTGTAAGATGTCAAACAGGTTCAGTAGGCATGATCAGCACTCAACCAAGCTGACCTAGGTTGGGTCAAGTGTTTGGAGCTTACCAATGTCTTTGTCAATGAGTGCCATGAGGATGCGCTCCATAGCTTTGCAGATCAGGCTAGTCAGGCTTATGGGGTGGTAGTTACCATGGTCAGTTGTGATTCCACCTTGGTGAAGTGGAATAACCGTTGCTATGCACCATTGCATGGGCATGTAGCCTGTGTAGAGGCTGAGGTTGAAAAGCTTAATTAGGTGGTGGGTTAGTTTGTCTTGTAGTGTTTGCAAGATGCAGTCTGGGACACCATTTGCCTCCACTGATGCTGTGTTTTGCCATCTGAGAGGGCGATTTCCACCTGTGTGTCTCTGATATCTGGGATACTGTACTTTCCGGGTATCGTTGTGGGCTCTTTAGGGGGTGAAGTTTGCACTGAATGTATCTGCAAGGATGTGGGCGATATCAGTAGGGTCAGTATATTTTGTGCTATATTGCACTGACACAGTGCAAATTACCACTTAGATCCTTGACATAGCCAAAGAAGGCATTGTGGTTATCTTTCGAATCCCTGCATATTTTCCTGTTGATGTTAGCCTTGGATGATTTCATGAGGGACCTATGTTTCTTACTAATACTGGTCACGGATGTCTGCCCTTCTTGGGTTTTTCTGTTTTTCCGGACTACTGTCCTACTTCTGTTGTATAGCCTGTTTATTGTAGGGGTCTACCAGACTGGTGGCCTTGTCCAGGAGGAACGAGTCTTGGTTTACCAGTGATGGCACAATCCATGCATCCTTGTAGGTGCTTATAGAGTGCATTTGTTAATCTTTCTGTATCTTGAGCAGTGTTTTCCCTTAGTGTGGGGGCTGTGAAACCTCCCACCTCTGTCTTTAATACTGTGAATTTAGCTGTAGGAAAGGTATTCACTGTGGTTTCCTTGGGTAAGGGAGATGATTGGGTGTGGAAATCATCAGTGAATAGTCCATAGTCAGATCTAACCAGTGACCGATTTACCTCCGCTGTGGTGCACCTGTTGCCCATATTGGTGAGTACCACGTCTAGTATGTTTCCACCTCTCGTTAGGGAGTTTACCATCTGACACAGGGCATATGAGGTGATAAATTCTAGGAAGCGCTGGGCCTGGATGTGAGTACTCGAGTAAGTTTCTCAGTTAATGGTAGGGTAGATGACATCGACCAATGCCAGGGTGTTCGGTAGGACTGTCATGTTTTCCACTGTTTCCAGGTAGGAGGAGTGGTGGTCCTAGGTCATGGAGGGTGATCTTTAGCAGGCCAAAGTTTGCATTGCAGCTATGGCTGATGTTAGCTGCACATGGATGATCTCAGAGGTATCATGTTGCCCCACTAACCTGGAGGTGTTGGTATCCCTGATGAATATGGATACACCCCCTCCATGTCTGTGTCAGTCCATGTTCTGTGGCCGAAATGTGTGGTAATGGTTGTAGTCCAGTAGTGCTGGTATGCTTTCAGGAGCCTTAAAACAGGTCTCAGTTACTGCACAGATGTCGACATTGTCCATACGGAGGAGTGCTGTGAGTGCGTGCATGTTGCGATTGCAACCCCTGATATTGAGTAGTATAACTCAATGATTTCGCTATTGTGCTGTTTATAGAGGTGGGAATCACCTTTGAGACTTGCCTAAAAAAGGCACCATGGGGATGACAGCAGCCTTGGCCAGTATTCCAAAGCCTAGGGCTGACACATGCAAGCCGGTATGGTATTGTTGCATGCATGTTACCTATCTGTGCTTGTTTCTATCTTTCCTGTAGGTAACCTACTGGTAAGCAATAGAAAGCCTTAAACTTATGCAAGTCTTCTAGCTTCCAAGATAGGCTTTAGGAGTGATTAAGTATCAGTGTTCTGTATGTTCTTGCTGTACTTAACTGTTTCCTGACTACATGGTGATTTTTTCACTGTATGTTGTGATCTGAAAGCTCTGTTTATTCACATATTATGTCTGTGATGGCCTGCACTTTAGAGGTTCACAGATAGGTAGTAGGCTATCTGCCCAAGGGCATTTAGAAGCATAGCTACAGTGTGTTGGCTTTTTCCGCAGCATTGATGAAGTAACTGAGCCTCTGTCAAGCATAGCCAAAGAAGTGATTCCAGGCAGAGTTGCCAGAAGCTGTTGAGGACTGGGGTGACGGAGGGTGATAAAGGCACTTAGTGATCTAAAGAGGGCATGTTAACGTGAAACATCAACACCATTCAATTTCCCCAACAGGTCTTGCAGCAATAAAACTGGAGGGGCTCCCCCATCACCTGGCTGTATGGTTCTGGGACACATGATCCCAGGGGTGTATATTCTGTTACCCATTCACACATCAAGGTTTCTCATGAAGTGTGTCAGTGAGGGGCTATGCCTAATGTAGTTAGGAATTTAATTTATAGTCTCTCATTTCATTTATGTCTTTATTTCAAGAGTAAGTGAAGTTCAGTGGGTTTGGGCGCCTCCGCCCTTTGCTTAGCCTAGCTTACACATAGAAATCATCTAAATAGGAAATAGGCAGAAGCAATGATAATGTCAATAGTGTTATGGTTACAGCATTTGCATAGTATCTGTGCAGTCCTGGTTCAAATCCCAATAAAGTCAGAGATGTTTTTCATGTTAAAAAGTATACCTTAACTACAGCTTGCATATCTAGGTAGTATTCTTAAGTATAATAAAAATTTGAAACACCCATATATACCCATGTGTGCTGGAAGGTAAAGTAAACAGAGAATGCAATGTTATGTAGGCACATAGTGAGATGTTACTTCACTGAAATGTATATATCCTGAGTATTTAGCAGATGTGGCCATGTTTGCATGCACAGGTTATAAATTTTAAAGTTTGTTTAACTGCTGCTTTAATGTCACACAAACACTTTTAAACATGCTTACAACTGCTTAAATGAGCCTTATTATGGAGTAAAACACATTTTTAAAGCATTGCAGTTGTTGAACCCTGGACCATGCACACAATAGTCATGGGAATTACCACTAAGCCATCTGAGCTGTATACATGTTTCATGGTCTTTAGACTACACCTTATACTATAGGCATTCCACAGTACTGACCAAAAATGGGACAGTCACTTTGTGTACATATGTACAGTACATTGTAATGTACTGCAGTTTGTGAATCAACATATACAAGTCTACATATGTATAACTGTTACAAATACTATACATATATATATATATGTCAGTGATGTCTGCACATAGAAATATATATATATATATATATATATATATATATATATATATATATATATATATATATATCTATATATATCTATATATATATATATAGATATGTATATATATATATATATATATATATATATATATATATATATATATATATATATATATATATATATATATATATATATATATATATATATATACAGTTACTTCTATAGCCATATATATAAACATCTATGAACACATTTTGTCACACAGAAGCAACCCAAAGGAATTGAAGTGTACACAAAACACATGCAGCTCTAATATTATAACTATTAATATTAACTTAATTCACCATAGAAGGGATGGTTGTTGTGTATGTGGAGATTGGTGTGAGGGGAGGAATGTTGGGCAATAAAATTATGCATCAAGGAGAGCCTGGGTTGGATGTTCAATAAGTGAACTGGAGGGGTATACATGGAGTATGGGGACAATATAAAAAAGAAACAAAACAAGAACCATTCTCCTCCATAATACACCCTGTCAGTTCACATTGCAACACTTAATTCCACAAACATATGAACTGTAACATGTATCATACATATGTATACCAACTGACTGTCACACTTGTTTTTAGTAATGAGGAATACCCGTAGTAAAATGTATATTCTAAACACCATAACATTTGTACATATCGCAGATGCCTTAGTGGTAAAGTCAGTGAATGTGGTGTTCATGGTCCCGGGTTCATGACCTGCAAGGGCTGTTAATTTATTTTGAGGGCCAGAATAAGGGCTGTCGGATGCAGGTTGATTAAAGGACTTTTAAGCAGTTGTAAGAGGTTTTGCATGGGTTTGCGTGATGGTAAGCGGAGCTTAAACACGGTTAAATGGATAAGCGCTTCACAGGTTTAACCTTTGCTTAACGTTGCACAGACCATGGGCAAACCTGCTTACAACCGCTTAAATGTGCGTTAATCACACTTTCCCTACCAGTGCCTGTTCTGAGAGGTAAAATAATAACCACTTCCAGGATTAGAACCCACAACCATGTACACCATCCTCAGAGTAACCTACCACTAAACTATCTAGATGTACTTATGCCAGTTGTGTATTCAGACAGGTTAAAACACAAAAGGTAGGATTGTGTGGAAATAGGACAAACCGCCATGTATCCAATGAAAGGTGTATGCTATCTATATATATATATATATATATATATATATATATATATATATATATGTATATATATATATATATATATATATATATATACACATATATATATATATATATATATATATATATATATATACATATATATATATATATATATATATATTGAGAGAGAGAGAGAGAGAAAGAGAGATACATAGATACATGTCGATATATAGAGATATACATATATATGTAGATATATAGCTAGGTTAAAAACATGTACACATCTATGGAGGTACATATAAACGTATGCAATAATATATATTATATATCTATAACTATATATAGATATGGTTCTACCTGACATAACCGACACTGCAAAACTCCGACAACACAAACATCGACACCACATAATCGACAAACCATAAACAAGAAACCTCACATGCCCGACAATCAAATAACCGATGGTCCACAAACACGAAACCTCATACGCTGCACACACCACAATAACAACAATCAACTAAAAAAACACATCCCCTGCCCAAAAACCACACACACAACACAAGCGCACCAAAATCCTCACAAACCCACACTAAACCTCACATACACAACTATCTACAACCCTAACCCAAACCCTTACCCTAAGGTCCGTCACTATCGCACACTCAGCTAACCCGTGCCCTAACCCTAACTCACTTAACCCGCCCCTAACCCAAAAATACTACTACCGCGACACTTACCTAACACGGGCCCTAACCTAACTCACTTAACCCGCCCTAACCCAAACACTATCACTACCACACTTACCTAACCAAGACTGACCCTAAATCACTAAACCCACCCCTATCCCCACAGACCGTCAATATCCACACTTACCTTACTCGCACCCTAACGTCCATCACCACCGCATACTTACACAGCCTTTTTCCAAGTCAGTATCCTCGGCGTTGGTGTTTTGATCCGTAGCGTCGGTCTTCTGGATTGTCGATCTTCTGGCGCTCGCAAATTCATTGTCGGTGAAATCAGCTGTCGGCTATCTCAGGTAGAACCATATATATATATATATATATATATATATATATATATATATATACATACATACATACATGTGTGTATACAGTATCTGAAGTGTTCAAATCTGAGTATAACATGGACCATAGCAATCACACATTCTGCCACCCCCAAACAATATGAAGATAACATATGAAGAGTATCTGGCAATACACTATTACAAATATGTTCTATGGACATGATCCAAATAGGGTTAGTCACCAACACAATTACAATGACTGCAAATATCCATGACAGGAATACACAGACATCTTTCATGTAGCAAAACTTTATTACATTCCGATGTATTGCCAAAAGGATTCAAGGACTAACAATACCTGCATGCTATACAGGAAGCATTTAACAATGCCTTAATGAATCAGCCTGCAATTACCATAGTATTAGTCCACTAAGGGATAGGTAATCACATAGGGAAAGAACCCCCACACACATATAGAATATGTATAAAAGCAGTTCCTATACACCTGCACCTGGTATGTACACCCACCAACATCTCCCCCACACCCAAACTAATTACAACAATACATACTGTCATACCATAACCAATTATTCACCCACTGTACGACATCTGCTGAAACCTTAACATACCTGGACAGAGACGCACTAACATGGCCCTATGTGAAATAGTTGCTGTTATACAATGGAACAGCTGCTGATATTACAGGGTTTGTTTGAACTAATCCTGTTTCAGAGGGTTGAAAAGTAATTACACCAGGAAGTGTTACCAGTTACTGATTATCAGCACAGTATGATACACATTAACACCAAACTAAAGATGTCTGGTGAGCACACTGTAAACCCCCTAACATTGTATGCATAGCCATACAGCCCTGAGCTGGTCAAACACCCTGGCCACACTGAAACATATGCAGAAGTATTAGGTACAGACAAACATAACATCAGTGCTCACATGTAGACAAAATCTTCTAGGCATTACACACAGTATATTTCTGTTCATTTCTATACAGCTGTTGCAACAGATTTCAAACAACACTTCCAGTCTATCTTCCTCACGAGTAAGGCAAAGGGACAACGCCCAAGTGGAGTACTCAATTATACTCCACCGTTGCCATGGTATTGGCTAAGGGGGTAGCTGCACAACTGATGTGCATGTAATTAACTACTGTGGAACACCAATTGGTGATCAGGATAGCACATGTTACTGATCTCTAACTATAAAAGAATGCCTTGTCAAACATTCAAACCATCTGTATCTACCTGCAGAACAGTACAAAATACCCAACAGAAGATTGAAACACAAACCGAAAACGATTAATATACCAGTCTATAACACCTCCAATTACTAAGAAGGTATGTATAACATTTAGTATGTCTGTGTATGTAGTACCTGTTATGTAATAAGTACAGTGTAATCAATGCATATAGTAGAAATAGCTATCTTGTAATGATGTATTGTTAAGCAGTAGTAATGCTTGCAGTATTCTATGTGTGTACTGCTGTAGGTAACAAGACAAACTCCTCATACACCACAAGGGATGATATATATGGGCTTGGAATTCACCAATTCTTTTCCAGCCACTGTCAGTGTCAGGGTTGGTCCAACAAGTATGTGCTATAACAGGGGATAGTATATGTTGATATATTGTAACAGTAGACATATGTATTGGTGTTTTAGTGAGATGAACATGTTAAAGGTGGGCTTACTGTGCAAATATGATTTGCACTGTGAGATATTGTGCCAATAACTGTGTAATGTACAGTATTTTAGGCAGATCTGTATTCCATTTTACATAGCATTTCTGTTATGTTATGCAAACATTAGTTATGTCTTTTGGTGATTACAATACCCAATGACAGAATACATATGACTTGTAGTCATCTGACAGTTTATAGGTTCATAGGTAGGTACTAGGCTATGTGCCCGAGGGCATTTATTAGCCTAGCCAGAGTGTGTCTGCTTTCACCACCCCATTGATTAATTAACTGATTCTCTGTCAAGAAGAGCCAATGAAGTGATCCCAGGGGTGTATTTTCTGTTACCCATCTACTCGTCAAGGTTTCTCTTGAAGAGTGTTAGTGAGGGGCTCTGCCTGATGTAATTTGGAATTTTGTTCCCAAGCATGGGGAGTCTCTGTGACAGGAATCTATCCCTCCTGCATGTTCTATTTATTGTTGTGGCAAGGTTTAGCTCACTAGAGCGTGTAGCTCGCAGTGACTTGGATTTCTTTAGGTGGAGCATGTCCATCAATTCTGAGTTGGACATGGCTTTGTAAGTCAGGCAGAGATCACCTCTGAGTAAGTGATATGCCACTGAGTACAGCCGGAGTTTTTTCAGTTGGGCTGCATAGGACATATGTTTGAGGCCAGTCATCCTCTTGGTAAGGTAATTTTGTGGTCTTTCCAGCTGTTGGAAGTGTCTTGTGAGGTACATCCCAAATGGGGCATTGTACTTTATGATGGGTCTAATGAGTGACGAGTAGAGGGGCACTATAACCTCTTTATTATTAGATGCAAACCCTTTAGTAATTAGATGGGTCACATAGAAGAACTTCCTAACTACTTTGGCAATATGATTGTCAAAGGAGAGATTACTATCTACCTGGGTCCCCAGATCTCTTATTACCTCTTCTGTATAAAAGGGGCTGCCATCTATGTGGTAATTCATGGGTGTTTTGTTTTTCCCAAACGGGATGACTATGCATTTTTTGGTATTTAGCTTAAGGCCATGACTTGGACACCAGGTGTCCGTCTCAGTAAGGCCCTTTTGGATGATGTCTGTGTCAGCCAGAAAGCCAATTATGGCTCCCAGTTTGCAGTCATCGGCGAACTTGGTTAGCCATAGTCCTCCTGTGTTTGACTGTATTTCTGAGAAGTCTATGCCTAACAGTAGGGGTCCCAGGACCGAGCCTTGTGGGACACCACTTGTGACTGGTTTAGAGTCGGACCTGGAGCCCGCTATTCTTACCGTGTGAGTTCTGTCTGTAAACCAGTTGGCAACCCATCTCATAATGTAGGGGTTTATGTTCAGGCTAGTGAGTTTTTCTGTAATACCCGAGTGGGGAATGGTGTTGAAAGCCTTGGCGAGGTCAAGGCAGGCTATGTGAACCACCTTTCCCTCGGCTATGGCCCTGGTGACTGTTTTGAAGAAGTCAACCAGGTTTAGTAGGCATGATCTGCCCTTAACAAAGCCAAACTGGTTCGAGTCAAGTGTTTGGAGGTTCCCAATGTCTTTGTTAATGAGTTCCATGATGATGCGCTCCATAGCCTTGCAGGCCAGGCTAGTCAAGCTTATGGGGCAATAGTTACCAGGGTCAGTTGTGGCCCCTCTTTTGTGGAGAGGAATAGCCATTGCTGTGCGCCATTATACGAGCACATAGCCTGTGGAGAGGCTGAGGTTGAACAGCATGTTTAGGTGGGGGTTAGTTTGTTTTGTAGTTCGTGCAAAACACAACCTGGGACACCATCTGGTCCCACTGACACTGTTTTTAGCTTTTGAAAGGGCTGTTTTCACCTGTGCATCTGTGATTTTTGGGACACAACATTTTTCTGGTACTGTTGTGGGTCATTTTGGAGGTGAGAGGGGAGTGAAGTTTGTACTGAATCTATCTGCCAGGATGTTGGCAATATCAGAAGGTTCAGTATTTTTTGTGCTATTTTGCACTAGTTCAGTGCATATCTGTGAGTTGTCACTTAGATTCTTAACATAGCTAAATAAGGCTTTGTGTTATCTTTTGAATCCTTGGCTATTTTTCTTTCAAAGTTAGCCTTGGATGATTTCATGAGGGACCTTAGTTTTTTACTGATACTGGTCAGGGATGTTTTTCCTTCTTGGGATTTGCTTTTTTTCTGAACTAGTTTCCTCCTTCTATTGTATAGCCTGCTTATTGCAGGGATCCACCAAACTGGTTTCCTTCTCTTAGAGGAGTGAGTCTTGGTTTTGCTAGGGATGGCACGATCCATGCATCCTTGTAGGTGCTCATAGAGTGCATTTGTAAAGGTTTCTGCATCTTGGGCAGCATTATCCTTTAGTGTGGGGGCTGTGAAACTTACCACCTCTGTCTTAAGTAAGGTGAAGTTTGCTTTAGAAGAGTCTTTTTGCTGTGGTTTCCTTAGTTGTGGGTGGTGTTGGGGTGTGGACATCCGGAGTGATTAGATTATGGTCTGATCTAACCATTGACGGGTTGACCTCCTGTGTGGAACACCTGTTGCCCATGTTGGTGATGACCAGGTCCAATATGTTTTCACCTCTGGTAGGGCAGTTTATCAGCTGATCCAGGGTATTTGAGTTGATGAATTCCAGGAAACGCTGATCCTGGGAATCTGTACTCGAGTAGTTTTCCCAGTGAATAGTAGGGTAATTGCAATCGCCCAATATTAGGGTGTTCGGTAGGACCTTCATGTTTTCCAGTGTCTCCAGAAAGGTGGACTGGTGGTCCTGGGTCATGGAGAGTGATCTATAGCAGGCCACAATTTGCATTGCAGATTTGCCCAATGTTAGTTGCACATGGATGATCTCAGAGGTATCATGCTGCGCCACTAACCTGGAGGTGTAGGTATCCCTGATGAATATGGATCCACCCCCTCCTTTTGTGTTCCGCTCCGTGTTCTGTGGCCAAAACGTGTGGTATGAGTTGTAGCCTGGTAGTGCTTGGGTGCTCTCTGGAGCCTTGAACCAGGTTTCAGTTACTGCACAGATGTCGACGTTCTCCATACTGAGAAGTGCTTTGAGTGCATGCATTTTGAGATTTAAATTTCTGGTGTTGAGTAGCATAACCCTCAGTTTATTTGTTAATTGTGCTGTTTACAGAGTTGGGTTTGACTTTTGAACCTTGCCTAAAAAAGGCACTATGGGGCAGCAAGAGCCTTGGCCAGTATTCGAAAGCTTAGGGGTGACAGGTGCAAGCCATCTCTTGCAAAGCAATGCGGCTTGTCGAGCATGTCATCCCAAGCTGACAGACACTGGATCCCCTTTGAATGACACCAGAAGCTTAGCCAATTGTTGAAATTGATCATTTTTTCTTTATACTGAGGTATCTTTCTTGGTAAGGGCAGGATGCTACTCAGGGTCAGGGTCATATCAGCCTGGGCTACATGATCAGAGAGCTCTTCATGTCTCTTTTCATGTAGTCCAGGGAGGTACATCTCAGGTCATTCACATTTAGCAGCATGATAGCAAAAATTGGAAGAGCTAGCTAATTATCCATGAGCATAAGACATGTAATATCCACCTCACTACTATCATTTGCAAGCAATTACAGCTGTGCATGTGTACATGTTATGCAAATGTGTAGTGACCCTTGTTACAGGGCTGGCCCAAATGGCTATGTGCACACCTAAATAGAGTGGATACTGAGAGTAGAGACACACTGGTTGAACTTTCAGGTTTGTGTAGCCTAACCTCTCATTGCCAGCCTAACAGCTGCTTGCAAATACTGTATGTAAGGTTGTGCACAGTACTGGTAAAGAAACAGGTTGCATATCATCTGTAACTCCAGTGTAACATCTGCAGTAGGAGTGTAAGATGTAGGAGACCGCTGCCCATGTGTAATAGCTGCTTTATAAATAATAGCTTACACTATCTTATTATATCCTGATCATGTTGATAGTGCCAGCAGAGTCTATTGATACTTGAATCTGTTTGGGGAGTGTGTGTCTGTGCCCAACAGAGCTCATGGTTCTGGTGGATATGTGAGTATATACCCAGAAAAGGATACAGACCTGTTGACCCTTGCATCATCTGTAATCAACTATCAGAATGTGGTGTGCTCCTCAGAGGAGGATTGCTGCTAAAGGTAGCTACTATGTTTCTGTGATAGCCAGTGTTGTCACGTCCATAACACAAATATTTACTTGTGAGCATCACTGTCTAAAACATCTTCATAAGCAATACGTAAACTAAATACAGTACTTGGTACTTGTAGTACTGAATGCTCATACAGGCATGTCCACTAGTCAGCTACTGGTGTTTACTGTCAGCTTTGTGTATGTGGCCATCCTGTGGGAATGTAATCTCTATGCCATGTACACTGCCAAACACACCTAACACCACAACCCACACATTGTCTGGGATGCAGCTACAGGGGTAAGCTGGAAGGCAGTCCAGTCTACAGCCATGACTGGACTGGACAGTCATGAGGTGTAGATTAACACATGCATCTCATCACCACAACCAACACATACCCTTACCAGAACACAGTAAGGACACCCACACATGCTACCAGAAATCATACACATTCAAAGAGGCTGCAAGTATCTGGCCAAGCAAGTGACCTCCCAAGCTGGAATAGACAGACAACAAAATACAAAAACTGTATGACATAGTTTGCATAATTGTGCCACACCTCAGAACACGTGGCCAGAAACATGCCCAACAGTACTCATTTGTGAATGCAAATTCTAGCACTATGTTACACACCAAGCTATATGAGGGCAAACATACTGTCAGCTGCCTGTCTGCCATGATTAGCCACATACATATACACTCAGACCACCTTCTGAACTATACATATGGCTCTGGCATATTCCATGTTGTTGTGCAGGACCTGTGATGCAGTAGCCTGGACTGCATAGAAACACACATGTAGGAACTGTCAGGTCTTGTAGCCCATGCAGGTATGCTCCAAGGCCTGGGTAGCATTCTTCCATTGGTCAGAATGATACTGCAGTACAGAGACAAAGGATTGTATTCCTCAATTGTCTAATGTACTGGAGTAATTCAAAGGGTATCCAGTACCTCTCTGCCTGGGATAACATGGTTGACAGACCATGATACTTTGCCAGACAGGGCTTGCACCTGTCACCACTAGGAATCTGGATAATCACTAAGGCTCATGCTTCCCCTATAGTTCCTTCATCATGCATGGTTCAAGTGAGGGTTCACTGCAGTAACAGGGACAGCCAAGCAATAAAGTGTGGGTCTTGCTACTCAATGATACATTTCAGAAACTCAATATGGACTCACTTACGTCAATCCTTAACATGGAGAAAATATCTGTGCAGTTACTGAGATATGGCTCAATGCTCCAGAGAGCACCCCTGCATGACCATGTTATAACACATATCTCACCTCTTGGCCATTATCCTTTATTGGAACACATGGGCCACAGGTGTGTCCATATTCCTGAAGGATATGTACACCCCCACACTAGTTGCACTTGCATAACTTCAGATGCAGTATGCTGAGCAACTATCTTTGTGCCAAAGTGGAATCCAAATTGCACCTTGCGACAAATAAGCCACCATGCCTCAGAATTCCCAACTGTCATATTGTGCTGTAATGGGGAATACTAGGTTTGAGACAGAAAACCATAATAATGGCTACTCTCAACTATCCTATTATGAACTGGGAAGACTCATGTACCAACAGCTGTGCTCAATGCATGTTGGATTTCATCAACCCCAATGACCTGGATAACCATAGTCACACAAACAGGGCTAACAGTATGCTACACATAGTCTGTCTCCAAAGCCAATGTTATGCTTGTTAAGAGCAAAGTGGTGACTGTCATGGCACCCATGCAGATGGACAATGCATGTGCAAATGCTGAATCCTACACAAATGCACTTTAAGCACTCACATAAGTGCAGTGATTGTGCCATTGAAACAGAACCAAGATTCAACCAAACACAAACAGGAAGGAAAACTGGTGGTGCCCTGCCTTAAACTGTACCACATAAGGTAGTAACTATTGCAAGAGTGAACACACATGAGTGGAGATTATCCTTGGTCAGCCTCAGTAAGATGCAGATACACCATATAAAGCCACACAAAGCTACTATGGAACTAATCAGCCACATATTATGTGGCCAACCACAGAGCATTCTATAGCTGTGTCATGAATCGTAATGGCAACAACAAGACCTGCCGTGCTTCACAGCACTATGGCATGAGAAGTACTGCACCTACAGAAATAACACCTGTTCATCCAGATAGAGTCTTGGATAAACTAAACCCATACTCACCTCCCCCCCAACAGGTGCACATATTTATATATCCATGTACACTACAGAGCCCCTGTAATAACAACTATGCAGGTACACTCTGCACTCTCTAAAGCCATACATACAGCTTGCATGGGACCTGTCGGAATCCCAGGGTGTATCCTACACAAATGTCAGAACAATTTGCTCTCCACATACACATCATGTTCAGTCATAGCTACATGTCAGGCTGTGTACACACTGAATGTGGCACAGCAACAGTTATCACACCCCACAAAGGGGGAGACACCACTGATAATGGGAAATAGTACACTACTACCCTGCTGAGTCTGGTCTGTAAGGCCATGAACCTTGATCAACTTATTTGATGTAGTCAGTACAAATGTAGATGACAGTAAGATTGATTCACATAGCATATCATGACCTTGTCAGGTCTTAGTACACCATCACACATACCCTGTTCCAGCTACACTCAGTAAACTAGGTGTATATTCCTATGTCACAGGAGTGGTTGGCAACTGGACTGCTGGCAGAACCAACACTATAGAAGGTGTCTGACTAATACATGCACATCAAACCAGTACCAGCTAAAGTAATACAAGGTTAATTCCTGGTACTCCCCCTTATTGTTATCTATACCACACAGACTAACACAGAAGGCATCTGCCTACTGAAGTTTGCAAATGACTATGAACTAGGAGCAATAGTTGACTCAATGAGTGCTGCGGGCAACATACAGAAGGGCCTTTGTGGGTCAGATGTGTGGTGTGTGATGTATGGCCACAATCTGACAGCTAAGTATTTCATTGTCATCCCCTATGTTAAAAATCCTGTACCCATGAACTACCACCTAGACAGCGGTCAACATAATCAAAATTGTGTGTGCATGGGATGCAGCTGGACAGTAGTCTTTCCTTTGATAGTTACTTCACCAGACCAGTCAGGTAGTCATAAGTGGCACCCCTAATCATGACAGGGTGCCATCCATGAATATAGAGATCATTGTTCAGCCATACTCAACACTCAGGTGACCCATAATAGATCACATATTTTCTTTAAGGGTTATTGGCCATGTTCAGATGGCCTACACCGGCCTTCCCAGTTCCTATCTCCACAATGTAGCATGGTGCCTACCCTGAATAAAGCCATGTCCAACACAGAGATGTTTGACATGCTACACTTACACATACTGATTTCAAATAAACACATAATTCATGGACACCCACCTTTCTAGTACAAGGATCACAACATGCCTGACAGATCCCTGTCCCATACACTTTACATACTCCTGCCATACTATGCATCCCTATCCAGCAAAGCTGCACATTGCCCCTCTTTGAGACATGGTGTGATGACTGTATAGCAAATATATCAGTAACCCTGTGGATCAGTTCTGTGGCACTGATTGAACTGGCCACTGAAACTTAACTGTCTGTTGGCTACAGCTAGGTAACCTTTCAGCCCAGGCTCATAAATGGCCCAGGGCATATAGCCTACTAGTTCACTATGACCATACATGCTATAGTTGATATCCAACCTTGCAAATACCATCAAGATAGCCATTGTCCCATGTGTTTCACATGTGTAGCACAGGTAATACATGGCTGGATGCTAAACTGCTGTACGTTGCCATGTAGATGTATATATGGCAAAACACATACATGTAAAACTTTCACTGAGCAAGTCTGCAGGGTCACAGGTCATGTCCCTTAAGGCTGTGTATGACTATATATGTGGCATATACACAGCATTAAGGTCTATTGCATTAATGTGAACACATCCAGGCATGTGCTGATAGGTAAAAACACCAGTACAGGCAAACAGAAAGGCCCACATCAAGACAACATCCACATGGAGTATGAGCAATGTTGTCACTTGACACACACATATATGGTGATAATATCAAATCACCAGTATGTGTCAAATGTGTGTGAGTTAAACATGTCAGTCGTGTTAGTGTCATGTAGATTTGCAAAGACATATTTGTAATCTTAATAAATGTGATACACATGTATGTTCAGCTGTACTTCTTTACTTCTCTGTGAGTTACTGTGACCTGTCTCCATCATTATGTCTTCCAGGTATGCCGTGTGCCAGGCTGCCACCATACACCCGCTTGGAGGATGAGGTCCTCATTTCATACCTCCTCAACAGCCATGTGCCACAGGATGCACAGCAGTGGGATGCCCAGTGGGAGGAACTGCGCAGGAGGGTAAATGATGTTGGCGGCTACAATTGCACCTATCAGCAGGTGCACCGACAGTGCACCAACATCATTAGACAGGTGAAACAGCGTGCAAATGCAATCGCCAGGGAACAAGGTGCAACAGGTGGGGGGCCACTCACCCAGCCCCCACTCACACATACCAAGGAGCTACTGATCAACCTGAGGACACCTGCAGAACTCCATCCACAAGCTTTAGCTGGTATTGTAGAGGTAGGTGTCTCACAACCACTGAGCCTGGAGTTGCCTGGTAAGGCACTACTGCACATATAGCACAACTATATTTCATATAGTTACATGTGTTACTGTACACTATGTAATGTACCATCATATGCAAGGCATGCATGCATACATGCCACACACCATAGTTTGCTACTCTATGTATGCACAGATGTGCATACTGCATAGTATAGACTATTGTACTGGCTTATGTGCTAACATGCACATTGCACCCTATAGCTATCACACAGATGTGGTTAATGATCTTACTGCTGTGACACTCCTATTTTGGTACCTCTGGCATTTTACAGTGACAGCAGCCTGTTGCAGGTGAGATTGTTATTATTTATTAGGCTCAATAACGCACAGATCATATTAATTGCATGCTATCTGCCATGTGGCCAGTTAAAACACGTACATATAATGTATGGTGGCCCTGTTAATACTTACAGGTCAGACCTGCAATGCATCACAGTGGTTACCCATGTGGAATAATTGAAGACTATATAAAACACCTACACTAAACCTTACAAACTGTCATAGCCAGATGTGTGGAGAGCAGTGAATAGAATGGTGGAGGTGTGGCTCACTGTAGGGACATGTACTACAGATCAGCATTACACATGTAGGGAATACAAACAGTACTATACCGAGAGCATATGTGTGCACACACTCTAAATGTTTTGGAGCTGGAGTATGACCAGCCCACAGGATTCACCCTTGTGGATTATACCCTTGCTATGAATGTCACACAATGTCATGTGCTATCTGACTTGTCCATGACATTTAGTGGGCTAACTGCAACACTGCTTAACTATCCTGCAAAACATGATATCTCACATCCCAAACTTACTACCCTTTGTCTGCATAACCCTGTCCTCAGTGGAGCATATGACATATATGGGTATATGTCATATGGGACAATACTGACATGGGAAATAGATGCCCATTACAACAACCATTGGACAAAACATGTTTACACATGGCCATGGAGGATGACCAGAGAAATGAAGCAACACACACAATAGAAGTGATGTACATGTGTGTACACCCTGTTGTACATTGGCCCAACACAATACAACTATGGCCTTTGTATAATGGTGATATTGCAGATGTGAAACACTAAACATCATACAGGCCTGTGCATAGCTTGTGTAGGCATGACATCAAACCACCACATAACATGTCTTGAACATCATGAGTGTGTCACGCCATGAAAGCATTCACCTATACAGTATCCAAATACATACATGTGTTGCACAACATACATCTACAACCACTTCAGGCCACAGATACAGTACATTCACCTTGCTGCTGTCAGACATCACTGTCATGCTTGCTCCTCATGTGTGGGAGGTACACAGATGGCATGTGGAACATGGAGTACTGCTAAGTTAGCCATGTCTGGGCATAGCTGCCAGGCATCAGCAATATGTCTGCAGATGTGCAGGGGTGTCATCTGTATACCATTTAGTGCCCTGTGTTACATATTCCACATTAGGGTTTAGTGGGTATACACCTCAGTGACGTGGGTCACATTCCACATTAGATATGTATTGTATCTGAACACAGTCATGGTCTTGAACTGTGTCTGCAACACACACTGTATAGCAATAGTGAAGCCACATGATGCCCTACAATGGAGATGCACATCAGCTCAATGTGAAGTATGTCACTGTATATCTGTAGGGTGGACTGACAACATTGCATCAGTTGAAGTTCCATGTTAGTATAACATGTCCCTGCATTGGGACACCATTACCTCACTGTTTAATTGAAAGGCGACCATTGTGTTAAACATTTATGCATGTCATTCAACATGTCAGCAGAAGACATGTCATACTACATGTGATTGGCAAGGACATATGCCACACAGGTTGGTGTACTGTTAACCAGTGCTTGTCTGTGGCACCATTGTAAATTAGGGACAGCCATGCCAAACATGTGTACAGCCACATGCACATTGTCTGTAGACTCAGCTCAAGGGTAAGCAGAATAATGTTGAACAGACATACAATGCTTTGGGGGAGATATGCAAGCTAGGGCTCAGGCAAACATAGTATTCACTCAACATATCCTTCTGCTCATGTCCTCCTCACACATAGGGGTAGTGGCCAACACAAAGCATCAGTGGCAGATGTACAAAGATCAGAGATGGTCTGTTAACATGTGGGGTATGTTGCAAAAAACATGGTAGTGCGGGGCAATGGTGCATAGTGCATGCATTGTGTTGCAGGTTTGGGGGCGTAACCTACGAACGCAAATTGTGCAACACAGGGATGCATGCTAACTACTACTATAATTGTGTAATGTGCATGCCTTCTGCTATAACACATGCATACTGCTGTGTGCATCTCAGGGATGTATAATAACTACCACTATAAATGTCTAAGCTGAATGCCTTCTGCCATATCACATGCATGTTGCATGCCGTTGGGTGCCATAGCATGTGTCTCTGTGTGTGTCTGTGTGTGTCTGTGTCTGTGTGTTTCTGTGTGTGTCTGTGTGTGTCTGTCTGTGTGTGGCTGTGTGTGTCTGTGTGTACATGTCTTTGTGTGTGCGCGTGTGTGCGTGTGTCTGTGTGTGTACATGTCTTTGTGTGTGTGTGTGTGTATGTGTGTGTGTGTGTGTGTGTGTGTGTGTGTGTGTGTGTGTGTGTGTGTGTGTGTGTGTGTGTGTGTGTCTGTGTGTGTGTGTGTGTGTGTGTGTGTGTGTGTGTGTGTGTGTGTGTGTGTGTGTGTGTGTGTGTGTGTGTGTGTGTGTGTGTGTGTGTGTGTATACTGCGCTGTATAACTTGTAATATACAGTTCTTGTTTGCCCCTCACAGGTGTTGATGTAGGTGTGTTGTCCTCCTGCGGTCCACCTGATGTTAGTGTCCTCACAGACTCTAGCAGTGATGATGAAAGTATGATTGAGGCACAGGCAGGGTTGTCAGGGGCTGAAATTGTGCCATTGGTTGCCATTCCACCTGCATTCCCCTCATCCCCGCACACAGATATCATGCCTACACATACCCCATCACCAGTGACCATAGAGGAAGGACAGTTGGCGGGTGGTAGCATGGAACAGGAATGTGTGGAGACTATAGAAGGTGTGTCTGCACACCATGATCCCAGTCAGCTGACTGGTGATGTCCCTCACAGGCATGTGCCAAGTGCTGCTCGTAGGAGGACCTCTGGCCAACATGCCCCTGCAAGACATAGCACATCAGCTGGTGTCAGCAGATGCATGTTTCAGGCTGTAATGGAGGCACAGGCACATGCTGAATGGCACAACAGAGAAGGTCTGAGGCTTCAGAGGGCTGCTGTCTGCGCTTTAAATGACAACATCCAGGCAATTGCAAATGCTTACCATCTTCTTGCAGATGTTTTGGACAGACGATTGTGTGACATGGTGGGAGTCCTTGACCGTGGCATGTGAATCCTTGAGCATGGAATGTCTGTGCTGGAACATCTGGTGGGAGTGAGGCGTCAGACATGTGGATGTAGGCCAGCTACATCACCTGTTGAAGTTCTATGTGAACATGCTACTTCACATGCCCACTCCCATAGTGGCGGAAGCAGCAGCAGTGCAGCTGATGCTGTGCTGCCCACACCAGGACACAGCAGGCCACATGTACATGGTCCTGGATGGTCCCAACAGGGACACAGTTCCAGTGGACATTTGTCATCAGACAGTACCCAATCTTGACTTTTGCCTGGTAGCGCCCATACATCCCCTGGCAGACGCAGGTGACATGGCCATGCCCGGACACTGTGAACTGTGAAACCTGCCCTGTACAGTCTGCAGCTGTCAATAATACCCCTGTGTAGGCCAGCAACATGCCAGACCTGTGTGTATACATACATGCACACACCAGAAACAAATGTAGGGCACCTCAACACACACACGCATAACATCCACACACGCCCAATGAGATCAAAGGCCCTAACCCACACACATGATGTCATCCAATGGTGCAGACTAGGCCTCTGACAAGCATTATCACCCTGTGCATATGATGATGCCTGTGCTGCATCCCTGTTATCCACACCATCGGTGCAGGGATATGCTCATATGGTCTGATGCACAGGGTGAATATACTAGAAAGACAATTGTAGATTACAATTATTGAGTGGTGTTGACAGGCGGCAGACATACCATGTACTACAGTTTTAGAATGCATTTTCTACTTTCGACAGTATGTACCATGTGTAACAACAGTAACTGCATGTTGATCTTGATGTTCTGCCTTCCACTTTCAGGTGTAATTGCATGTGTCGGGGGATGTCAGTGTTTGCGGTTAGTGTCCCATATGTAAATGTAGACTACTCACATCACAGTTATAATCTCCCAAGTTTCAAACATGTTTACTGATCTAATGATCAAAGAGCATGATAGCTGTGTAGTAAGCTACTGTGTCCAGAGCCATCACATCCATAGTGGGTGTCATCACAGGTATAGTTAACTGGTGCGGGGAGGAGGTAAAAGAGTGGTTTAGCAGATGACAAGGGTAAAGGTGGCTTCTCACTGGGAAGCAGTAATAGCCGCTTTCATGACAGGATGCATGCACACACTCAGGGATTCACAGACACAGTAACACACCCAGAGATTCACAGACACAGTAACACACAATCTGACACTCACACACATACACACACACACACACACACACACACACACACACACACACACACACACACACACAGTTGCCAGTGTTGGGATGAGAACCCCTGCCTATGTGCAAATCATCATTATAGTACTATGCAATTACAAGATGCGCCACAGAGATTACATATGTACAGCTAGTCTGAATGACATATGATCGAGGACAACAACAGGGATACTAGCTGCGATGAGTGGATGTGGGGAGGGGGGGTCATCAGTAGGCTATGTAACAACAAGCCTCATCCCAGGGTGTACATGTTTACAGGTGACTAGAATGCCCTTCTAAGATTGATGACATCAACAGAGATATTAGATTGCATTGAGTGGATGGGGAAGGGGTCTTATCATTTCACTATGGTAAAATACAGCCTCACCCAGGGACCAGACAGCCATACACACACACACACACACACACACACACACACACACACACACACACACACACACACACACACACACACACTACAGCATTCACAAAGATATACACCTATGTCACACACATACAGACACTTGATGTGTGTGATTCAAACACTTGCCTATGTCTTGCTTTCTGCACTTCACTCTGTACAGATGTCTACAACAGTGTACAGGAGAGTGAAAAACATTTGGGATGTATTACCCACCATACGTGACATATATGAACATACACACATGCACATGTGCCAGTACTGTGAATCAAACACCTGCCTATCTCAAGGTATTACAGAGTGACAGCACTATCGCACATGCTACAAAGCATACTGACTTTTTCCGTTGCCAACTGTGCCGATATATGCACAATATATGCACAAGGGAGATGTTACTGTTTCAGGTGTCAAGAGGTTTGTCTTCAGTGTCACCCTTACTGCATTCTACGCTGTGTGTCTTCCCCTTCATTTAACAAAACCATAGCTTAGCAGTTACACAGGTTATTGTAGGGATGGTTGTAATACACCTGTGAGCTGTCCACAGTAATCATTCATCTGCAAAGTAGCCCCACCACTTAGTAGTTATGTCCAAACATCTGTCCAGACCTAAAGTACAGCTTACTGTACTTTGGGCATATCACCATATACAGTTGGCAATGCTGAGGCTGCATTGCAACTGCATGATGTACTAAGACAACAGTCACCTTCAAAAATCAGACACTGTACATGCATAGAATCTAAACACACATCAATACATGTACACATATGCAGTCTCCATCAGTAAGTGGACTTGCAGGTCAAGAGGATACATTCCACACCTTCCCCACACCATGTGTGAAACCTAGCTGAGCATTACACCATAATGGATGCTGTATTCATGTACTGGTAGGACACACAACCACCTTCACTGAGTAGCCATGTGTACATTTATGCCATCAGCACATCAGTAAGACATACACAGCAATATTCCATGTCATTATCCCACAAACTGTTAGTTGACAGTTCCACTGTGAAGCCAGGACACTGTAATGGTCAACAGTGACCACATCATATTTGCCAAACACACCTCATGATTACTTGAAGAGTGCCAGCAATGTACTCTGTTTGAACTAGGCATTACACTTATTCAAGTATGTGCAAGGTCTGTGGTTTGTAAACATCTCACCTCAGCACGTTCTGGCTATTGTGGTAATAAGGTTAATGTCCAGACAGCACACAGCATGCATGGCTTGCAATTGTTGACATGGGGTATATGT